>NW_022588501.1:0-13802 GCF_009834535.1 Camelus ferus | reverse complement strand
CAAGTTTCTCCTACAAACCCTTTCACTTTGTGCTAGATGAACGAACGTCACTCCACATGCTCAGTTCTGAGTGATAAGTTTGTGTGAAATCCGTCCTTCACCTAGCTTCTTGGGAACACAAAGTTCCCTTTCAGGTGCCAACTCCACTCCATACATATATATGGGGAGGTACGAGCTCCAACTACGTTTTATAGTGAAAACTGCAGGAACTTCAAACCGGCTCTAGGAAACAGACTGAGAAACCAGAGTAAAATTTTCCCCTGCAACCCGTTCCCTTTGTGCTAGATGAACGAAGGTCTCTCCACTTGCTCAGTTCTGAGAGATAATTGTGTGTGAAAGCCGTCCTTCACCTAGCTTGTTTGAAACACAAAGTTTCTTTTCACTTGCAAATTCCACTCCATACATATATATGGGGAGGTACTAGCTCCAACTAGGTTTTACAGTGAAAACTGCAGGAACTTCAACCAGGCACTAGGAAACAGACTGAGAATCCAGAGAAAAGTTTCTCCTGCAAACCGTTCCATTTTTGCTAGATGAACGAATGTCTCTCCACATGCTCAGTTCTGAGAGATAAGTGTGTGTGGAAGCCGTATTTCACCTAGCTTGTTGGGAACACAAAGTTTCTTTTCAGTTGCAAACTCCCTCCATACATATATATGGGAGGTACTAGCTCCACTCTGTTTACAGTGAAAACTGCAGGAACTTCAAACCGGCACTAGAAAAACAGACTGAGATACCAGAGTAAATTTCTCCTGCAAACCCTTTCCCTTTGTGCTAGATGAACGAACGTCTCTCCACATGCTCAGTTCTTAGAGGTAAGTGTGTGTGAAAGCCGTCCTTCACCTAGCTTGTTGGGAACACCAAGTTTCTATTCAGTTGCAAACTCCACTCCACACATATATATATGGGGTGCTTCTATCTTCATCTCTTTTTACATTGATAACTCAGAACTTGAAACCGGCACTAGGAAACAGAACACTGAGAAACTAGAGAATATTTTCTCCTGCAAAACTTTCCATTTGTGCTAGTTGAACGAACGTCTCCCCACACGCTCTTAGTTCTGAGAGATAACTGTGAGTGAATGCCGTCATTCCACGTAGCTTGTTGGGAACACAAAGTTTTTTTCCCTTTCAAACTCCACTCCATACAATATATTGGGAGGTACGAACTCCAACTCGGTTTTACAGTGAAAACTGCAGGAACTTCAAAACGGCACTAGGAAACAGGACTGAGAAACCACTAAAATTTCTCCTGCAAACTTTTCCATTTGTGCTAGCTGAACGAACGTCTCTCCACATGCTCATTTCTGAGAAATACGTGTGTGTGAAAGCCGTGCTTCACCTAGCTTGTTGAGAACAGAAAGTTTCTTTTCACTTGCAAACTCCACTCCATACATATATATGGGGAGAACTAGCTCCATCTCGTTTTACAGTGAAACACTGCAGTGACTTCAAACCGTCACTAGAAACAGACTGAGAAACCAGAGTAAAAGTTTCAACTGCAACCCGTTCCTTTGTGCTAGATGAACGAACCTCTCTCCACATGCTCAGTTCTGAGAGATAAGCGTGTGTGAAAGCCGTCCTTCACCTAGCTTGTTGGGAACCAAAGTTTCTTTCACTTGCAAATTCCACTCCATACATATATTGGGGAGGTCCGAGCTCCAACAATGTTTTAACAGTGAAAACTGCAGGAACTTCAACACCGGCACTAGGAAACAGACTGAGATACCTGAGTAATAGTTTCTCCTGCAACACTTTCGTTTGTGCTAGATGACGACGTCTCTCCACACGCTCACTTCTGAGAGATAAGTGTGTGTGAAAGCCGTCCTTCACCTAGCTTGTTGGGAACACAAAGATTCTTTTCAGTTGCAAACTCCAATCCATATATATTGGGAGGTACGAGTTCCAACTCGGTTTTAGAGTGAAAACTGCAAGAATTTCAAACCGGCACTGAGGAAACAGACTGAGAAACCAGAGTAAAACATTCGTCTGCAAATCGTTCCCTTTATGCTAGATGAACGAAGTCTCTCCACATTCTCAGTTCTGAGAGATAAGTGTGTGTGAAAGCCGACCATCACCTAGCTTGTTGGGAACACAAAGTTTTCTTTTCAGTTTCAAACTCCACCCACACATATATATGGGGGTGCATTACCTTCATCTCGGTTTTACATTGATAACTCAGGAACTTGAAACCGGCACTAGGAAACAGACTGAGAAACCAGAGAAAAAGTTTCTCCTGCAACCCGTTCCCTTGTGTGCTAAATGAACGAACGCTCTCCACATGCTCAGTTCTGAGAGATAAGTATGTATGAAAGCCGTCCTTCACATAGCTTGTTGGAAACACAAAGATTATTTTCAGTTGCAAACTTCACTCCTTACATATATATGGGGAGGTACGAGATCCAACTAGGATTTACAGTTAAAACTGCAGGAACTTCAAACCGGCAACTAGGAAACACTGAGAAACCCAGAGTAAAATTTTCTCCTGCAACCCGTTCCCTTTGTGCTAGATGAACGAACGTCTCTCCACATGCTCAGTTCTGAGAGATAAGTGTGGTGAAAGCCGTCCTTCACTAGCTTCTTGGGAACCCAAAGATCTTTTCAGTTGCAAATTCCACTTCTACATATATATGGGGAGGTACGAGTACCAACTCGGTTTTACTGTTGAAAACTGCAGGAACTTCAAACCGGCACTAAGAAACAGACTGAGAAACCAGAGTAAATATTCTCCTGCAACACGTTCCTTTTGTGCTAGTTGAACGAACGTCTCCCACATGCTCAGTTCTGAGAGATAAGTGTTGTGAAGCCGTCCTTCACCTAGCTTGTTGGGAACACAAAGTTTCTTTTCAGTTGCAACTCCTCCACTCCACACATATATGGGGTGCTATTACCTTCATCTCGGTTTACATTGATAACTCAGGAACTTGAAACCGGCACTAGGAAACAGACTGAGAAACCAGAGAAAAGTTTCTCCTGCAACACGTTCCCTTTGTGCTAATTGAACGAACGTCTTTCCACATGCTCAGTTCTGAGAGATAAGTATGTATGAAAGCCGTCCTTCACATAGCTTGTTGGGAACCCAAAGATTCTTTTCAGTTGCAAATTCCACTTCTACATATATATGGGGAGGTACAGTACCAACTCGGTTTTTACTGTGAAACACTGCAGGAACTTCAAACCGGCACTAGGAACAGACTGAGAAACCAGAGTAAAACCTTCTTCTGCAAACCGTTCCCTTGTGCTAGATGAACGTACGTCTCTCCACATGCTCAGTTCTGAGAGATAAGTGTGTGTGAAAGCCGTCCTTCACCTAGCTTTTTGGGAACACAAAGTTTCTTTTCACTTGCAAATTCCACTCCATATATATGTATGGTTAGGTTCGAGCTCCAACTCGGTTTCATAGTGAAAAATGCAGGAACTTCAATCCGGCACTAGGAAACACACTGAGAAACCAGAGTAAAATATTCTCCTGCAACACGTTCCTTTTGTGCTAGTTGAACGAACGTCTCTCCACATGCTCAGTTCTGAGAGATAAGTGTGTGTGAAGCCGTCCTTCACCTAGCTTGTTGGGAACACAAAGTTTCTTTTCAGTTGCAAACTCCACTCCACACATATATATGGGGTGCTATTACCTTCATCTCGGTTTTACATTGATCTCAGGAACTTGAAACCGCGGCACTAGGAACAGACTGAGAAACCAGAGAAAAAGTTTCTCCTGCCACACGTTCCCTTTGTGCTAATTGAAACGAACGTCTCTCCACATGCTCAGTTCTGAGAGATATGTATGTATGAAAGCCGTCCTTCACATAGCTTGTTGGGAACCCAAAGATTCTTTTCAGTTGCAAATTCCACTTCTACATATATATGGGGAGGTACGAGTACCAACTCGGTTTTACTGTGAAAACTGCAGGAACTTCAAACCGGCACTAGGAAACAGACTGAAAACCAGAGTAAAACACCTTCTTCTGCAACCGTTCCCTTTGTGCTAGATGAACGTACGTCTCTCCACATGCTCAGTTCTGAGAGATAAGTGTGTGTGAAAGCCGTCCTTCACCTAGCTTTTTGGGAACACAAAGTTTCTTTTCACTTGCAAATTCCACTCCATATATATGTATGGTTAGGTTCGAGCTCCAACTCGGTTTCATAGTGAAAAATGCAGGAACTTCAATCCGGCACTAGGAAACACACTGAGAAACCAGAGAA
Source organism: Camelus ferus (assembly GCF_009834535.1). NCBI lineage: Eukaryota > Metazoa > Chordata > Mammalia > Artiodactyla > Camelidae > Camelus > Camelus ferus. Next base: position 9,600 of record NW_022588501.1, on the reverse strand, counting down.
AAGTTTCTCTTGCAAACCGTTCCCTATGTTTTACATGAATGAACGCCTCTCCACAGGCTCAGTTTTGAGAGATACATGTGTGTTAAAGCCGTCCTTCACCTAGCTTGTTGGGAACACAAAGTTTCTTTTCACTAGCAAAATCCACTCCATACATATATATGGGGAGGTACTAGCTCCAACTCTGTTTTACAGTGAAAACTGCAGGAACTTCAAACCGGCAGTAGGAAACAAACTGAGAAACCAGAGTAAAAGTTTCTCCTGCAACGTATTCCATTTGTGCTATATGAACGAACGTCTCTCCTCATGCCCATTTCTGAGAGATATGTGTGTGTGAAAGCCTTCCTTCAAGTAGCTTGTTGGGAACAAAAAGTTTCTTTTAAGTTGCAAACTACATTCCATATATATATATGGGGAAGTACTAGCTCCAACTCGATTTTACAGTGAAAACTGCAGTAACTTCAACCGGCAGTAGGAACAGACTGAGAAACCAAAGTAAAGTTACTCCGCAACCCGTTCCCTTTGTTATAGATGAACGAACGTCCCTCCACATGCTCATTTTCTGAGAGATAAGTGTTGTGTGAAAGCCGTCCTTCACCTAGCTTGTTGCTACACAAGTTTCTTTCACTTGCAAACTACAATCCATACATATATAAGGGAGGTAATAGCTCCAACTCGATTTTACAGTGAAAACTGCAGGAACTTCAAACCGGCACTAGGAACAGAATGAGAAATCAGAGTAAAAATTTCTCCTGCACCCGTTCCCTTTGCTAGATGAACGACGTCTCTCACATGCTCAGTTCTGAGACATAGTGTTGTGAAGCCGTCTTCACCTAGCTTGTTGGGAACACAAGTTTCTTATCAGTGCAAACTCCACTCCATATAAATATATGGGGTTGTACTAGCTCCAAATCGATTTTACAGTGAAAACTTCAGGAACTTCAAACAGCACTAGGAAACAGACTGAGAAACCAGAGTAAAAGTTTCTCCTGCAACCCGTTCCCTTGTGCTAGATGAACGACTTCTCTCCACACGCTCAGTTCTGAGAGATAAGTTGTGTGAAAGCCGTCCTTCACCTAGCTTGTTGGGAACACAAAGATTCTTTTCAGTTTGCAAACTCCAATCCATATATATATGGGGAGGTACGAGCTCTACACAACTCGTTTTAGAGTGAAAACTGCGCAAGAATTTCAAACCTGGGCACTAGGAAACGACTGAGAAACCAGAGTAAACATTCGTCTGCAAATCGTTCCCTTTATGCTAGATGAACGAACGTCTCTCCACATGCTCAGTTCTGAGAGATAAGTGTGTGAAAGCCGTCCTTCACCTAGCTTGTTGGGAATACGTTTCTTTTCAATTGCAAATTCCACTCCACATATATATGGGGAGGTACTAGCTCTAAATCGGTTTTACAGTGAAAACTGCAGGAACTTCAAACCGGCACTAGGAAACAGACTGAGAAAACCAGAGTAAAGTTTCCCTTGCAACCCGTTCCCTTTGTGCTAGGTAACGAAACGTCTCTCAACATGCTCAGTTGAGAAAAAGTGTGTGTTAAAGCCGTCCTTCACCTAGCTTGTTGGGAACACAAAGTTTCCTTTCAGTTGCTAACTCCACTTCATACATATATATGTGGTGGTACTAGCTCCAACTCTGTTTTACAGTGAAAACTGCAGGAACATCAAACCGGCACTAGGAAACACACTGAAAAACCATAGTAAAAGTTTCTCCTACAACAAGTTCCCTTTGTGCTAATGAACAACGTCTCCACATGCTCAGTTCTGAGAGAGAAGTGTGTGTGAAAGCCGTCCTTCACCTAGCTTTTTGGGAACACAAAGTTTCTTTTCACTTGCAAATTCCACTCCATATATATGTATGGTTAGGTTCGAGCTCCAACTCGGTTTCATAGTGAAAATGCAGGAACTCAATCCGGCACTAGGAAACACACTGAGACCAAGTAAAAAAAATATTCTCTGCACACACGTTCCTTTTGTGCTAGTTGAACGAACGTCTCTCCACATGCTCAGTTCTGAGAGATAAGTGTGTGTGAGCCGTCCTTCACCTAGCTTGTTGGGAACACAAATTTTCTTTCATTGCAAACTCCACTCCACACAGTATTGGGTGCTATTACCTTCATCTCGGTTTTACATTGATAACTCAGGAACTTGAACCGGCACTAGGAACAGACTGAGAAACCGAGAAAGTTTCTCCTGCAACACGTTTCCCTTTGTGCTAATTGAACGACGTCTCTCCACATGCTCATTCTGAGAGATATGTATATGAAAGCCGTCCTTCACATAGCTTGTTGGGAACCCAAAGATTCTTTTCAGTTGCAATTCCACTTCTACATATATATGGGAGGTACGAGTACCAACTCGGTTTTTACTGTGAAAACTGCAGGAACTTCAAACCGGCACTAGGAAACAACTGAGAAACCCAGAGTAAACCTTCTTCTGCAAACCGTTCCCTTTGTGCTAGATGAACGTACGTCTCTCCACATGCTCAGTTCTGAAGATAAGTGTGTGTGAAAGCCGTCCTTCAACCTAGCTTTTTGGGAACACAAAGTTTCTTTTCACTTGCAAATTCCACTCCATATATATGTATGGTTAGGTTCGAGCTCCAACTCGGTTTCATAGTGAAAATGCAGGAACTTCATCGGGCACTAGAAACACACTGAGAAACCAGAGAAAAGTTTCTCTTGCAAACGTTCCCTATTTTTACATGAATGAACGCCTCTCCACAGGCTCAGTTTTTGAGAGATACATTGTGTTAAAGCCGTCCTTCACCTAGCTTTTGGGAACCAAGTTTCTTTTCACTAGCAAAATCCACTCCTACATATATATGGGGAGTACTACTAGCTCCAACTCTGTTTTACAGTGAAAACTGCAGGAACTTCAAACCGGCAGTAGGAAACAACTGAGAAACCAGAGTAAAGTTTCTCTCTGCAACGTATTCCATTTGTGCTATATGAACGAACGTCTCTCCTCATGCCCATTTCTGAGAGATATTGTGTGTGAAAGCCTTCCTTCAAGTAGCTTGTTGGGAACAAAAGTTTCTTTTAGTTGCAACTACATTCCATATATATATATGGGGAAGTACTGCTCCAACTCGATTTTACAGTGAAAACTGCAGTAACTTCAAACCGGCAGTAGGAACACGAGAAACAAAGTAAAAGTTACTCCTGCAACCCTTCCCTTTGTGAGATGAACGAACGTCTCTCCACATGCTCATTTCTGAGAGATAATGTGTGTGAAAGCCGTCCTTCACCTAGCTTGTTGCTAACAACGTTTTCTTTCACTTGCAAACTACAATCCATACATATATAAAGGGAGGTAATAGCTCCAACTCGATTTTACAGTGAAAACTGCAGGAACTTCAAACCGGCACTAGGAAACAGAATGAGAAATCAGAGTAAAAATTTCTCCTGCAACCCGTTCCCTTTGTGCTAGATGAACGGACGTCTCTCAACATGCTCAGTTCAGACTAAGTGTGTGTGAAGCCGTCTTCACCTAGCTTGTTGGGAACACAAAGTTTCTTATCATTTCAAACTCCACTCCATATAATATATGGGGTTGTACTAGCTCCAAATCGATTTTACAGTGAAAACTTCAGGAACTTCAAACAGGCACTAGGAAACAGACTGAGAACCAGAGTAAAAGTTTCTCCTGCAACCCGTTCCTTTGTGCTAGATGAACGAACTTCTCTCCACATGCTCAGTTCTGAGAGATAATGTTGTTGAAAGCCGTCCCTTCACCTAGCTTGTTGGGAACACAAAGTTCCTTTTAACTTGCAAACTCCACTCCACATAATAATGGGAGGTACTAAATCCAACTCGGTTTTGTAGTGAAAACCGCAGGAACTTCAAACCGGCACTAGGAAAAGACTGAGAAACCAGAGTAAATTTCCCTGCAACCCGTTCCTTTGTGCTAGATGAACGAACGTCTCTCCACATGCTCAGTTCTGAGAGATAATGGTGTATGAAAGCCGTCCTTCACCTAGCTTGTTGGAATACAGTTTCTTTCAATTGCAAATTCCACTCCATACTATATATGGGGAGGTACTAGCTCTAAATCGGTTTTACAGTGAAACTGCAGGAACTTCAAACCGGCACTAGGAAACAGACTGAGAAACCAGAGTAAAAGTTTCCCTTGCAACCCGTTCCCTTTGTGCTAGGTGAACGAACGTCTCTCACATGCTCAGTTCTGAGAAAAAAGTGTGTTTAAAGCCGTCCTTCACCTAGCTTGTTGGGAACACAAGTTTCCTTTCAGTTGCTACTCCACTTCATACATATATATGTGGTGGTACTAGCTCCACTACTTGTTTTACAGTGAAAACTGCAGGAACATCAAAACCGCACTAGGAAACACACTGAAAACCATAGTAAAGTTTCTCCTACAACAAGTTCCCTTTGTGCTAGATGAACAAACGTCTCTCCACATGCTCAGTTCTGAGAGAGAAGTGTGTGTGAAAGCCGTCCTTCACCTAGCTTGTTGGGAACACAAAGTTTCCTTTCACTTGCAAACTACACTCCATACATATATAATGGGAAGGTACTAGCTCCAACTCGGTTTTACAGTGAAAACTTCAGGAACATCAAACAGGCACTAGGAAACAGACTGAGAAACCAGAGTAAAAGTTTCTCCTGCAACCCGTTCCCTTTGTGCTAGATGAACGAACGTCTCTCCACATGCTCAGTTCTGAGTGATATGTGTGTGTGAAAGCCGTCCTTCACCTAGCTTGTTGGGAACACAAAGTTTCTTTTCACTTGCAAACTCCACTCCATACATATATATGGGAGGGTACTAGCTCCAACTCGGATTTTACAGTGAAAACTGCAGGAACTTCAAACCGGCACTAGGAAACAGACTGAGAAACCAGAGTAAAAGTTTCTCCTGCAACCCGTTCCCTTTGTGCTAGATGAACGAACGTCTCTCCACATGCTCAGTTCTGAGAGATATAGTGTGTGTAAAGCCGTCCTTCACCTAGCTTGTTGGGAACACAAAGTTTCTTTCAGTTGCAAACTCCACTCCATACATATATATGGGGAGGTACAAGCTCTAACTCGGTTTTACAGTGAAAACTGCAGGAACTTCAAACCGGCAGTAGAAACAGACTGAGAAACCAGAGTAAAAGTTTCTCCTGCAACCCGTTCCCTTTGTGCTAGATGAACGAACGCCTCTCCACATGTTCAGTTCTGAGAGATACATGGGTGTTAAAGCCGTCCTTCACCTAGCTTGTTGGGAACACAAAGTTTCTTTTCAGTTGCAAACTCCATTCCATACATATATATGGGGAAGTACAAGCTCAAACTCGGTTTTACAGTGAAAACTGCAGGAACTTCAAACCGGCAGTAGGAAACAAACTGAGAAACCAGAGTAAAAGTTTCTCCTACAACGCGTTCCCTTTGTGCTAGATGAAGGAACGTCTCTCCACATGCTCAGTTCTGAGAGATAAGTGTGTGTGAAAGCCGTCCTTCAGCTAGCTGGTTGGGAACACAAAGTTTCTTTTCATTAGGAAACTTACTCCATACTATATATAGGGAGGTACTAACGCTCCAACTCGTTTTTACAGTGAAAACTGCAGGAACTTCAAACCGGCACTTAGGAAACAGACTGAGAAACCAGAGTAAAAGTTTCTCCTGCAACCCGTTCCCTTTGTGCTAGATGAACGAACGTCTCTCACATGCTCAGTTCTGAGAGAAAGTTTGTGTGTGTGAAGCCGTCACTTCACCTAGCTTGTGGGAACACAAAGTTTCTTTTCAGTTGCAAACTCCACTCCTATCCATATATATGGGGAGGTACTAGCTCCAAATCCGGTTTTACAGTGAAAACTGCAGGAACTTCAAACCGGCACTAGGAAACAGACTGAGAAACCAGAGTAAAAGTTTCTCCTGCAACCCGTTCCTCTTTGTGCAGATGAACGAACGTCTCTCCACATGCTCAGTTCTGAGAGATAAGTGTGTGTGAAAGCCGTCTTCAACCTAGCTTGTTGGGAACACAAAGTTTCTTTTCAGTTGCAAACTCCACTCCATACATATATAATGGGGAGGTACTAGCTCCAACTCGGTATTTACAGTGAAAACTGCAGGAACTTCAAACCGGCACTAGGAAACAGACTGAGAAACCAGAGTAAAATTTTCTCCTGCAACCCTTTCCCTTTATGCTAGATGAACGAACGTCTCTCCACATGCTCAGTCTGAGAGATAAGTGTGTGTGAAAGCCGTCCTTCACCTAGCTTGTTGGGAACACAAAGTTTCTTTTCAGTTGCAAACTCCACTCCACTACATATATATAGGGGAGGTACATAGCTCCAACTCGGTTTTACAGTGAAAACTTGCAGGAACTTCAAACCGGCAGCTAGGAAACAGACTGAGAAACAGAGTAAAAGTTTCCCTGCAACCCGTTCCCTTTGTGCTAGATGAACGAACGTCTCTCCACATGCTCAGTTCTGAGAGATAAGTGTGTGTGAAAGCCGTCCTTCAAGCTAGCTTGTTAGGGAACACAAAGTTTCTTTTCAGTTGCAACTCCACTCCATACATATATATGGGGAGGTACTAGCTCCACTCGGTTTTTACTGTGAAAACTGCAGGAACTTCAAACCGGCACTAGGAAACAGACTGAGAAACCAGAGTAAAAGTTTCTCCTGCAACCCGTTTCCCTTTGTGCTAGATGAACGAACGTCTCTCCACATGCTCAGTTCTGAGAGATAAGTGTGTGTGAAAGCCGTCCTTCACCTAGCTTGTTGGGAACACAAAGTTTCTCCTCAGTTGCAAACTCCACTGCATACATATATATGGGGAGGTACTAGCTCCAACTCTGTTTTACAGTGAAACTGCAGGAACATCAAACCGGCACTAGGAAACAGACTGAGAAACCAGAGTAAAAGTTTCTCCTACAACACGTTCCCTTTGTGCTAGATGAACGAACGTCCTCTCCACATGCTCAGTTCTGAGAGATAAGTGTGTGTGAAAGCCGTCCTTCACCTAGCTTGTTGGGAACACAAAGTTCCTTTTCAGTTGCAAACTCCACTCCATACATATATATGGGAGGTACTAGCTCCAACTCGGTTTTACAGTGAAAACTGCAGGAACTTCAACCGGCAGTTAGGAAACAGACTGAGAATCCAGAGAAAAAGTTTCCCTGCAACCGTCCCTTTTGTGCTAGATGAACGAACGTCTCTCCACATGCTCAGTTCTCAGAGATATGTGTGTGTCAAAGCCGTCTTCACCTAGCTTGTTTGGACACAAAGTTTTCTTTTTAGTTGCAAAATCCATCCATACGTATATATGGGGAGGTTCTAGCTCCAACTCGGTTTTTGAAGTGAAAACTGCAGGAACTTCAAACCGGCACTAGGAAACAGACTGAGAAACCAGAGTAAAAGTTTCTCCTGCAACCCTTCCTTGTGCTAGATGAACGAACGTCTCTCCACATGCTCAGATCTGAGAGATAAGTGTGTGTGAAAGCCGTGCTTCACCTATCTTGTTGGAACACAATTTTCTTTTCACTAGCAACTTACTCCATACATATATAAAGGGAGGTACTAGCTCCAACTCGATTTTACAGTGAAAACTGCAGGAACATCAAACGGCACTAGGAAACAGACTGAGAAACCAGAGTAAAAGTTCCAAATGCAACCCGTTCTGTTTGTGCTAGATGAACGAACGTCTCTCCACCTGCTCAGTTCTGAGAGATAATTGTGTATAAAAGCCGTCCTTCACCTAGCTTGTTGGGAACACAAAGTTTCTTTTCACTTGCAAACTCCACTCCATACATATATATGGGGAGGTACTAGTTCCAACACGGTTTTACAGTGAAAACTGCAGGAAATTCAAACCGGCACTAGGAAACCGACTGAGAAACCAGAGTAAAAGATTCCCCTGCAAACCTTTCCCTTTGTGCTATATGAAAGAAAGTCTCTCCACATGCTCATTTCTGAGAAATAAGTGTGTGTGAAAGCCGTTCTTCAACTAGCTTGTTGGGAAGACAAAGTTTCTTTTCAGTTGCAAACTCCACTCCATACATATATATGGGGAGGTACTAGCTCCAACACGGTTTTGCAGTGAAAACTGCAGGAAATTCAAACCGGCACTAGGAAACAGACTGAGAAACCAGAGTAAAAGCTTCTACTTCAACCCGTTCCCTTTATGCTAGATGAACGAACGCCCCTCCACATGCTCATTTCTGAGAGATACATGTGTGTTAAAGCCGTCCTTCAGATAGCTTGTTGGGAACACAAAGTTTCCTTTCAGTTGCCAACTCCACTCCATACATATATATGGGGAGGTACGAGCTCCAACTACGTTTTATAGTGAAAACTGCAGGAACTTCAAACCGGCTCAAGGAAACAGACTGAGAAACCAGAGTAAAATTTTCCCCTGCAACCCGTTCCCTTTGTGCTAGATGAACGAAGGTCTCTCCACGTGCTCAGTTCTGAGAGATAATTGTGTGTGAAAGCCGTCCTTCACCTAGCTTGTTTGAAACACAAAGTTTCTTTTCACTTGCAAATTCCACTCCATACATATATATGGGGAGGTACTAGCTCCAACTAGGTTTTACAGTGAAAACTGCAGGAACTTCAAACCGGCACTAGGAAACAGACTGAGAAACCAGAGTAAAAGTTTCTCCTGCAAACCGTTCCCTTTGTGCTAGATTGAACGAACGTCTATCCACATGCTCAGTTCTGAGAGATAAGTGTGTGTGAAAGCCGTCCTTCACCTATGCTTGTTGGAACACAAAGTTTCTTTTCACTTTGCAAACTCCACTCCATACATATATATGGGGATGGTACTAGCTCCAACTCGGATTTTACAGTGAAAACTGCAGGAACTTCAAACCGGCACTAGGAAACAGAATGAGAAACCAAGAGTAAAAGTTTCTCCTGCAACCCGTTCCCTTTTGCTATATGAAAGAAAGTCTCACCACATGCTCATTCTGAGAAATAAGTGTGTGTGTGGAAAGCCGTTCTTCAACTAGCTTGTTGGGAACACAAGTTTCTTTTCAGTTCGAAACTTCACTCCATACATATAATAGGGAGGTACTATCTCCAACTCGGTTTTACAGTGAAAACTGCAGGAAACTTCAAACGCACGACTAGGAAACAGACTGAGAAACCAGAATAAATGTTTCTCCTGCAACCCGTTCCCTTTGTGCTAGATGAACGAACGTCTCTCCACTTGCTAGGTTCTGAGAGATAAGTGTGTGTGAAAGCAGTCCTTCACCTAGCTTGTTGAGAACACAAAGTTTCTTTTCACTTGCAAATTCCACTCCATACATATTTATGGGGAGGTACTAGCTCCAACTAGGTTTTACAGTGAAAACTGCAGGAAATTCATACCGGCACTAGGAAACAGACTGAGAAACCAGAGTAAAAGTTGCAACTGCAACCCGTTCCCTTTGTGCTAGATGAACGAACGTCTCTCCACATGTTCAGTTCTGAGAGATAAGTGCGTGTGAAAGCCGTCTTTCACATAGCTTGTTGGGAACACAAAGTTTCTTTTCAGTTGCAAACCCCACTCCATACTTATATATGGGGAGGTACTAGCTCCAAATCGGATTTACAGTGAAAACGGCAGGAACTTCAAACCGGCAGTAGAAACAGACTGAGAAA
>NW_022588500.1:0-13802 GCF_009834535.1 Camelus ferus | reverse complement strand
CTCTCCACTGCTCAGTTCTTAGTAATATGTGTGTGTGAAAGCCGTCCTTCACCTAGCTTGTTGGGAACACAAAGTTTCTTTTCTTTAGCAAATTCCCTCCATACATATATATGGGGAGGTAATAGCTCCAACTCGGTTTTACAGTGAAAACTGCAGGAACTTAAACCGGCACTAGGAAACAGACTGGAGAAACACAGAGTAAAAAGTTCTCCTGCAACCGTTCACTTTGTGCTAGATGATACGAACGTCTCTCCACATGCTCGGTTCTGAGAGATAGTGTTGTGTGAAAGCCGTCTTCACCTAGCTTGTTGGGAACACAAAGTTTCTTTTCAGTTGCAAACTCCACTCCATACATATATATGGGTAGGTACTAGCTCCAACGCGGTTACAGTGAAAACTGCAGGAACTTCTAAACCGCACTAGGAAACAGACTGGAAACCAGAGTAAAAGTTTCTCCTGCAACCCGTTCCCTTTGTCGCTAGATGAACGAACGTCTCTCCACATGCTCAGTTCTGAGAGATAAGTGTGTGGTGAAGCCAGTCCTTCACCTAGCTTGTTGGGAACACAAAGTTTCTTTCAGTTGCAAAACTCCACTCCATACATATATATGGGGAGGTACTAGCTCCAACTCGGTTTTACAGTGAAAACTGCAGGAACTTCAAACGGCACTAGGAAACAGACTGAGAAACCAGAGTAAAGGTTTCTCCTGCAACCCGTTCCCTTTGTGCTAGATGAACGAACGTCTCTCCACATGCTCAGTTCTGAGAGATAAGTGTGTGTGAAAGCCAGTAATTCACCTAGCTTGTTGGGAACACAAAGTGTCTTTTCAGTTGGCAAACTCCACTCCATACATATATATGGGGAGGTACTAGCTCCAACTCGGTTTTACAGTGAAAACTGCAGGAACTTCAAACCGGCACTAGGAAACAGACTGAGAATACCAGAGTAAAAGTTTCTCCTGCAACCAGTTCCCTTTGTGCTAGATGAACGAAAGTCTCTCCACATGCTCAGTTCTGAGAGATAAGTGTGTGTGAAAGCCGTCCTTCACCTAGCTTATTGGGAACACAAAGTTTCTCTTCAGTTGCAAACTCCACTCCATACATATATATGGGGAGGTACTAGCTCCAACTCGGTTTTACAGTGAAAACTGCAGGAACTTCAAACCGGCACTAGGAAACAGACTGAGAAACCAGAGTAAAAGTTTCTCCTGCAACCCGTTCCCTTTGTGCTAGATGAACGAACGATCTCTCCACATGCTCAGTTCTGAGAGATAAGTGTGTGTGAAAGCCGTCCTTCACCTAGCTTGTTGGGAACACAAAGTTTCTCTTCAGTTGCAAACTCCACTCCATACATATATATGGGGAGGTACTAGCTCCAACTCGGTTTTACAGTGAAAACTGCAGGAACTTCTAAACCGGCACTAGGAAACAGACTGAGAAACCAGAGAAAAGTTTCTCCTGCAACCCGTTCCCTTTGTGCTAGATGAACGAACGTCTCTCCACATGCTCAGTTCTGAGAGATAAGTGTGTGTGAAAGCCGTCCTTCACCTAGCTTGTTGGGAACACAAAGTTTCTTTCAGTTGCAAACTCCACTCCATACATATATATGGGGAGGTACTAGCTCCAACTCGGTTTTACAGTGAAAACTGCAGGAACTTCAAACCGGCACTAGGAAACAGACTGAGAAACCAGAGTAAAAGTTTCTCCTGCAAACCGTTCCCTTTGTGCTAGATGAACGAACGTCTCTCCACATGCTCAGTTCTGAGAGATAGGTGTGTGTGAAAGCCATCCTTCACCTAGCCTGTTGGGAACACAAAGTTTCTCTTCACTAGCAAACTCCACTCCATACATATATATGGGTAGGTACTAGCTCCAACTCGGTTTTACTGTGAAAACTGCAGGAACTTCAAACCGGCACTAGGAAACAGACAGAGAAACCAGAGATAAATTTTCTCCTGCCACCCGCTCCCTTTGTGCTAGATGAACGAACGTCTCTCCACATGCTCAGTTCTGAGAGATAAGTGTGTGTGAAAGCCGACCTTCACCTAGCTTGTTTATGAACACTAAGTTTCTCTACAGTTGCAAACTCCACTCCATACATATATATGGGGAGGTACTAGCTCCAACTCGGTTTTACAGTGAAAACTGCAGGAACTTCAAACCGGCACTAGGAAACAGACTGAGAAACCAGAGTAAAAGGTTTCTCCTGCAACCCGTTCCCTTTGTGCTAGATGAACGAACGTCTCTCCACATGCTCAGTTCTGAGAGATAAGTGTGTGTGAAAGCCGTCCTTCAGCTAGCTTGTTGGGAACACAAAGTTTCTTTTCAGTTGCAAACTCCACTCCATACATATATGGGGAGGTACTAGTTCCAACTCGGTTTTACAGTGAAAACTGCAGGAACTTCAAACCGGCACTAGGAAACAGACTGAGAAACCAGAGTAAAAGTTTCTCCTGCAACCCGTTCCCTTTGTGCTAGATGAACGAACGTCTCTCCACATGCTCAGTTCTTAGAGATAATGTGTGGTGAAAGCCGTCCTTCACCTAGCTTGTTGGGAACACAAAGTTTCTTTTCAGTTGCAAACTCCACTCCATACAAATATATGGGGAGGTACTAGCTCCAACTCGGTTTTACAGTGAAAACTGCAGGAACTTCAAACCGGCACTAGGAAACAGACTGAGAAACCAGAGTAAAAGTTTCTCCTGCAACCCGTTCCCTTTGTGCTAGATGAACGAACGTCTCTCCACATGCTCAGTTCTGAGAGATAAGTGTGTGTGAAAGCCGTCCTTCACCTAGCTTGTTGGGAACACAAGTTTCTTTTCAGTTGCAAACTCCACTCCATACATATATATGGGGAGGTACTAGCTCCAACTCGGTTTTACAGTGAAAACTGCAGGAACTTCAAACCGGCACTAGGAAACAGACTGAGAAACCAGAGTAAAAGTTTCTCCTGCAACCTGTTCCTTTGTGCTAGATGAACGAACGTCTCTCCACATGCTCAGTTCTGAGAGATAAGTGTGTGTGAAAGCCGTCCTTCACCTAGCTTGTTGGGAACACAAAGTTTCTTTTCAGTTGCAAACTCCACTCCATACATATATATGGGGAGGTACTAGCTCCAACTCTGTTTTACAGTGAAAACTGCAGGAACTTCAAACCGGCACTAGGAAACAGACTGAGAAACCAGAGTAAAAGTTTCTCCTGCAACCTGTTCCCTTGTGCTAGATGAACGAACGTCTCTCCACATGCTCAGTTCTGAGAGATAAGTGTGTGTGAAAGCCGTCCTTCACCTAGCTTGTTGGGAACACAAAGTTTCTTTTCAGTTGCAAACTCCACTCCATACATATATATGGGGAGGTACTAGCTCCAACACGGTTTTACAGTGAAAACTGCAGGAACTTCAAACCGGCACTAGGAAACAGACTGAGAAAACCAGAGTAAAAGTTTCTCCTGCAACCGTTCCCTTTGTGCTAGATGAACGAACGTCTCTCCACATGCTCAGTTCTGAGAGATAAGTGTGTGTGAAAGCCGTCCTTCACATAAGCTTGTTGGGAACACAAAGTTTCTTTTCAGGTGCAAACTCCACTCCATACATATATATGGGGAGGTACTAGCTCCAACTCGGTTTTACAGTGAAAACTGCAGGAACTTCAAACCGGCACTAGGAAACAGACTGAGAAACCAGAGTAATAGTTTCTCCTGCAACCCGTTCCCTTTGTGCTAGATGAACGAACGTCTCTCCACATGCTCAGTTCTGAGAGATAAGTGTGTGTGAAAGCCGTCCTTCACCTAGCTTGTTGGGAACACAAAGTTTCTTTTCAGTTGCAAACTCCACTCCATACATATATATGGGGAGGTACTAGCTCCAACTCGGTTTTACAGTGAAAACTGCAGGAACTTCAAACCGGCACTAGGAAACAGACTGAGAAACCAGAGTAAAAGTTTCTCCTGCAACCCGTTCCCTTTGTGCTAGATGAACGAACGTCTCTCCACATGCTCAGTTCTGAGAGATAAGTGTGTGTGAAAGCCGTCCTTCACCTAGCTTGTTGGGAACACAAAGTTTCTTTTCAGTTGCAAACTCCACTCCATACATATATATGGGGAGGTACTAGCTCCAACTCGGTTTTACAGTGAAAACTGCAGGAACTTCAAACCGGCACTAGGAAACAGACTGAGAAACCAGAGTAAAAGTTTCTCCTGCAACCCGTTCCCTTTGTGCTAGATGAACGAACGTCTCTCCACATGCTCAGTTCTGAGAGATAAGTGTGTGTGAAAGCCGTCCTTCACCTAGCTTGTTGGGAACACAAAGTTTCTTTTCAGTTGCAAACTCCACTCCATACATATATATGGGGAGGTACTAGCTCCAACTCGGTTTTACAGTGAAAACTGCAGGAACTTCAAACCGGCACTAGGAAACAGACTGAGAAACCAGAGTAAAAGTTTCTCCTGCAACCCGTTCCCTTTGTGCTAGATGAACGAACGTCTCTCCACATGCTCAGTTCTGAGAGATAAGTGTGTGTGAAAGCCGTCCTTCACCTAGCTTGTTGGGAACACAAAGTTTCTTTTCAGTTGCAAACTCCACTCCATACATATATATGGGGAGGTACTAGCTCCAACTCGGTTTTACAGTGAAAACTGCAGGAACTTCAAACCGGCACTAGGAAACAGACTGAGAAACCAGAGTAAAAGTTTCTCCTGCAACCCGTTCCCTTTGTGCTAGATGAACGAACGTCTCTCCACATGCTCAGTTCTGAGAGATAAGTGTGTGTGAAAGCCGTCCTTCACCTAGCTTGTTGGGAACACAAAGTTTCTTTTCAGTTGCAAACTCCACTCCATACATATATATGGGGAGGTACTAGCTCCAACTCGGTTTTACAGTGAAAACTGCAGGAACTTCAAACCGGCACTAGGAAACAGACTGAGAAACCAGAGTAAAAGTTTCTCCTGCAACCCGTTCCCTTTGTGCTAGATGAACGAACGTCTCTCCACATGCTCAGTTCTGAGAGATAAGTGTGTGTGAAAGCCGTCCTTCACCTAGCTTGTTGGGAACACAAAGTTTCTTTTCAGTTGCAAACTCCACTCCATACATATATATGGGGAGGTACTAGCTCCAACTCGGTTTTACAGTGAAAACTGCAGGAACTTCAAACCGGCACTAGGAAACAGACTGAGAAACCAGAGTAAAAGTTTCTCCTGCAACCCGTTCCCTTTGTGCTAGATGAACGAACGTCTCTCCACATGCTCAGTTCTGAGAGATAAGTGTGTGTGAAAGCCGTCCTTCACCTAGCTTGTTGGGAACACAAAGTTTCTTTTCAGTTGCAAACTCCACTCCATACATATATATGGGGAGGTACTAGCTCCAACTCGGTTTTACAGTGAAAACTGCAGGAACTTCAAACCGGCACTAGGAAACAGACTGAGAAACCAGAGTAAAAGTTTCTCCTGCAACCCGTTCCCTTTGTGCTAGATGAACGAACGTCTCTCCACATGCTCAGTTCTGAGAGATAAGTGTGTGTGAAAGCCGTCCTTCACCTAGCTTGTTGGGAACACAAAGTTTCTTTTCAGTTGCAAACTCCACTCCATACATATATATGGGGAGGTACTAGCTCCAACTCGGTTTTACAGTGAAAACTGCAGGAACTTCAAACCGGCACTAGGAAACAGACTGAGAAACCAGAGTAAAAGTTTCTCCTGCAACCCGTTCCCTTTGTGCTAGATGAACGAACGTCTCTCCACATGCTCAGTTCTGAGAGATAAGTGTGTGTGAAAGCCGTCCTTCACCTAGCTTGTTGGGAACACAAGTTTCTTTCAGTTGCAAACTCCACTCCATACATATATATGGGAGGTACTAGCTCCAACTCGGTTTTACAGTGAAAACTGCAGGAACTTCAAACCGGCACTAGGAAACAGACTGAGAAACCAGAGTAAAAGTTTCTCCTGCAACCCGTTCCCTTTGTGCTAGATGAACGAACGTCTCTCCACATGCTCAGTTCTGAGAGATAAGTGTGTGTGAAAGCCGTCCTTCACCTAGCTTGTTGGGAACACAAAGTTTCTTTTCAGTTGCAAACTCCACTCCATACATATATATGGGGAGGTACTAGCTCCAACTCGGTTTTACAGTGAAAACTGCAGGAACTTCAAACCGGCACTAGGAAACAGACTGAGAAACCAGAGTAAAAGTTTCTCCTGCAACCCGTTCCCTTTGTGCTAGATGAACGAACGTCTCTCCACATGCTCAGTTCTGAGAGATAGTGTGTGTGAAAGCCGTCCTTCACCTAGCTTGTTGGGAACACAAAGTTTCTTTTCAGTTGCAAACTCCACTCCATACAATATATATGGGGAGGTACTAGCTCCAACTCGGTTTTACAGTGAAAACTGCAGGAACTTCAAACCGGCACTAGGAAACAGACTGAGAAACCAGAGTAAAAGTTTCTCCTGCAACCCGTTCCCTTTGTGCTAGATGAACGAACGTCTCTCCACATGCTCAGTTCTGAGAGATAAGTGTGTGTGAAAGCCGTCCTTCACCTAGCTTGTTGGGAACACAAAGTTTCTTTTCAGTTGCAAACTCCACTCCATACATATATATGGGGAGGTACTAGCTCCAACTCGGTTTTACAGTGAAAACTGCAGGAACTTCAAACCGGCACTAGGAAACAGACTGAGAAACCAGAGTAAAAGTTTCTCCTGCAACCCGTTCCCTTTGTGCTAGATGAACGAACGTCTCTCCACATGCTCAGTTCTGAGAGATAAGTGTGTGTGAAAGCCGTCCTTCACCTAGCTTGTTGGGAACACAAAGTTTCTTTTCAGTTGCAAACTCCACTCCATACATATATATGGGGAGGTACTAGCTCCAACTCGGTTTTACAGTGAAAACTGCAGGAACTTCAAACCGGCACTAGGAAACAGACTGAGAAACCAGAGTAAAAGTTTCTCCTGCAACCCGTTCCCTTTGTGCTAGATGAACGAACGTCTCTCCACATGCTCAGTTCTGAGAGATAAGTGTGTGTGAAAGCCGTCCTTCACCTAGCTTGTTGGGAACACAAAGTTTCTTTTCAGTTGCAAACTCCACTCCATACATATATATGGGAGGTACTAGCTCCAACTCGGTTTTACAGTGAAAACTGCAGGAACTTCAAACCGGCACTAGGAAACAGACTGAGAAACCAGAGTAAAAGTTTCTCCTGCAACCCGTTCCCTTTGTGCTAGATGAACGAACGTCTCTCCACATGCTCAGTTCTGAGAGATAGTGTGTGTGAAAGCCGTCCTTCACCTAGCTTGTTGGGAACACAAAGTTTCTTTTCAGTTGCAAACTCCACTCCATACATATATATGGGGAGGTACTAGCTCCAACTCGGTTTTACAGTGAAAACTGCAGGAACTTCAAACCGGCACTAGGAAACAGACTGAGAAACCAGAGTAAAAGTTTCTCCTGCAACCCGTTCCCTTTGTGCTAGATGAACGAACGTCTCTCCACATGCTCAGTTCTGAGAGATAAGTGTGTGTGAAAGCCGTCCTTCACCTAGCTTGTTGGGAACACAAAGTTTCTTTTCAGTTGCAAACTCCACTCCATACATATATATGGGGAGGTACTAGCTCCAACTCGGTTTTACAGTGAAAACTGCAGGAACTTCAAACCGGCACTAGGAAACAGACTGAGAAACCAGAGTAAAGTTTCTCCTGCAACCCGTTCCCTTTGTGCTAGATGAACGAACGTCTCTCCACATGCTCAGTTCTGAGAGATAAGTGTGTGTGAAAGCCGTCCTTCACCTAGCTTGTTGGGAACACAAAGTTTCTTTTCAGTTGCAAACTCCACTCCATACATATATATGGGGAGGTACTAGCTCCAACTCGGTTTTACAGTGAAAACTGCAGGAACTTCAAACCGGCACTAGGAAACAGACTGAGAAACCAGAGTAAAAGTTTCTCCTGCAACCCGTTCCCTTTGTGCTAGATGAACGAACGTCTCTCCACATGCTCAGTTCTGAGAGATAAGTGTGTGTGAAAGCCGTCCTTCACCTAGCTTGTTGGGAACACAAAGTTTCTTTTCAGTTGCAAACTCCACTCCATACATATATATGGGGAGGTACTAGCTCCAACTCGGTTTTACAGTGAAAACTGCAGGAACTTCAAACCGGCACTAGGAAACAGACTGAGAAACCAGAGTAAAAGTTTCTCCTGCAACCCGTTCCCTTTGTGCTAGATGAACGAACGTCTCTCCACATGCTCAGTTCTGAGAGATAAGTGTGTGTGAAAGCCGTCCTTCACCTAGCTTGTTGGGAACACAAAGTTTCTTTTCAGTTGCAAACTCCACTCCATACATATATATGGGGAGGTACTAGCTCCAACTCGGTTTTACAGTGAAAACTGCAGGAACTTCAAACCGGCACTAGGAAACAGACTGAGAAACCAGAGTAAAAGTTTCTCCTGCAACCCGTTCCCTTTGTGCTAGATGAACGAACGTCTCTCCACATGCTCAGTTCTGAGAGATAAGTGTGTGTGAAAGCCGTCCTTCACCTAGCTTGTTGGGAACACAAAGTTTCTTTTCAGTTGCAAACTCCACTCCATACATATATATGGGGAGGTACTAGCTCCAACTCGGTTTTACAGTGAAAACTGCAGGAACTTCAAACCGGCACTAGGAAACAGACTGAGAAACCAGAGTAAAAGTTTCTCCTGCAACCCGTTCCCTTTGTGCTAGATGAACGAACGTCTCTCCACATGCTCAGTTCTGAGAGATAAGTGTGTGTGAAAGCCGTCCTTCACCTAGCTTGTTGGGAACACAAGTTTCTTTTCAGTTGCAAACTCCACTCCATACATATATATGGGGAGGTACTAGCTCCAACTCGGTTTTACAGTGAAAACTGCAGGAACTTCAAACCGGCACTAGGAAACAGACTGAGAAACCAGAGTAAAAGTTTCTCCTGCAACCCGTTCCCTTTGTGCTAGATGAACGAACGTCTCTCCACATGCTCAGTTCTGAGAGATAAGTGTGTGTGAAAGCCGTCCTTCACCTAGCTTGTTGGGAACACAAAGTTTCTTTTCAGTTGCAAACTCCACTCCATACATATATATGGGGAGGTACTAGCTCCAACTCGGTTTTACAGTGAAAACTGCAGGAACTTCAAACCGGCACTAGGAAACAGACTGAGAAACCAGAGTAAAAGTTTCTCCTGCAACCCGTTCCCTTTGTGCTAGATGAACGAACGTCTCTCCACATGCTCAGTTCTGAGAGATAAGTGTGTGTGAAAGCCGTCCTTCACCTAGCTTGTTGGGAACACAAAGTTTCTTTTCAGTTGCAAACTCCACTCCATACATATATATGGGGAGGTACTAGCTCCAACTCGGTTTTACAGTGAAAACTGCAGGAACTTCAAACCGGCACTAGGAAACAGACTTAGAACCAGAGTAAAAGTTTCTCCTGCAACCCGTTCCCTTTGTGCTAGATGAACGAACGTCTCTCCACATGCTCAGTTCTGAGAGATAAGTGTGTGTGAAAGCCGTCCTTCACCTAGCTTGTTGGGAACACAAAGTTTCTTTTCAGTTGCAAACTCCACTCCATACATATATATGGGGAGGTACTAGCTCCAACTCGGTTTTACAGTGAAAACTGCAGGAACTTCAAACCGGCACTAGGAAACAGACTGAGAAACCAGAGTAAAAGTTTCTCCTGCAACCCGTTCCCTTTGTGCTAGATGAACGAACGTCTCTCCACATGCTCAGTTCTGAGAGATAAGTGTGTGTGAAAGCCGTCCTTCACCTAGCTTGTTGGGAACACAAAGTTTCTTTTCAGTTGCAAACTCCACTCCATACATATATATGGGGAGGTACTAGCTCCAACTCGGTTTTACAGTGAAAACTGCAGGAACTTCAAACCGGCACTAGGAAACAGACTGAGAAACCAGAGTAAAAGTTTCTCCTGCAACCCGTTCCCTTTGTGCTAGATGAACGAACGTCTCTCCACATGCTCAGTTCTGAGAGATAAGTGTGTGTGAAAGCCGTCCTTCACCTAGCTTGTTGGGAACACAAAGTTTCTTTTCAGTTGCAAACTCCACTCCATACATATATATGGGGAGGTACTAGCTCCAACTCGGTTTTACAGTGAAAACTGCAGGAACTTCAAACCGGCACTAGGAAACAGACTGAGAAACCAGAGTAAAAGTTTCTCCTGCAACCCGTTCCCTTTGTGCTAGATGAACGAACGTCTCTCCACATGCTCAGTTCTGAGAGATAAGTGTGTGTGAAAGCCGTCCTTCACCTAGCTTGTTGGGAACACAAAGTTTCTTTTCAGTTGCAAACTCCACTCCATACATATATATGGGGAGGTACTAGCTCCAACTCGGTTTTACAGTGAAAACTGCAGGAACTTCAAACCGGCACTAGGAAACAGACTGAGAAACCAGAGTAAAAGTTTCTCCTGCAACCCGTTCCCTTTGTGCTAGATGAACGAACGTCTCTCCACATGCTCAGTTCTGAGAGATAAGTGTGTGTGAAAGCCGTCCTTCACCTAGCTTGTTGGGAACACAAAGTTTCTTTTCAGTTGCAAACTCCACTCCATACATATATATGGGGAGGTACTAGCTCCAACTCGGTTTTACAGTGAAAACTGCAGGAACTTCAAACCGGCACTAGGAAACAGACTGAGAAACCAGAGTAAAAGTTTCTCCTGCAACCCGTTCCCTTTGTGCTAGATGAACGAACGTCTCTCCACATGCTCAGTTCTGAGAGATAAGTGTGTGTGAAAGCCGTCCTTCACCTAGCTTGTTGGGAACACAAAGTTTCTTTTCAGTTGCAAACTCCACTCCATACATATATATGGGGAGGTACTAGCTCCAACTCGGTTTTACAGTGAAAACTGCAGGAACTTCAAACCGGCACTAGGAAACAGACTGAGAAACCAGAGTAAAAGTTTCTCCTGCAACCCGTTCCCTTTGTGCTAGATGAACGAACGTCTCTCCACATGCTCAGTTCTGAGAGATAAGTGTGTGTGAAAGCCGTCCTTCACCTAGCTTGTTGGGAACACAAAGTTTCTTTTCAGTTGCAAACTCCACTCCATACATATATATGGGGAGGTACTAGCTCCAACTCGGTTTTACAGTGAAAACTGCAGGAACTTCAAACCGGCACTAGGAAACAGACTGAGAAACCAGAGTAAAAGTTTCTCCTGCAACCCGTTCCCTTTGTGCTAGATGAACGAACGTCTCTCCACATGCTCAGTTCTGAGAGATAAGTGTGTGTGAAAGCCGTCCTTCACCTAGCTTGTTGGGAACACAAAGTTTCTTTTCAGTTGCAAACTCCACTCCATACATATATATGGGGAGGTACTAGCTCCAACTCGGTTTTACAGTGAAAACTGCAGGAACTTCAAACCGGCACTAGGAAACAGACTGAGAAACCAGAGTAAAAGTTTCTCCTGCAACCCGTTCCCTTTGTGCTAGATGAACGAACGTCTCTCCACATGCTCAGTTCTGAGAGATAAGTGTGTGTGAAAGCCGTCCTTCACCTAGCTTGTTGGGAACACAAAGTTTCTTTTCAGTTGCAAACTCCACTCCATACATATATATGGGGAGGTACTAGCTCCAACTCGGTTTTACAGTGAAAACTGCAGGAACTTCAAACCGGCACTAGGAAACAGACTGAGAAACCAGAGTAAAAGTTTCTCCTGCAACCCGTTCCCTTTGTGCTAGATGAACGAACGTCTCTCCACATGCTCAGTTCTGAGAGATAAGTGTGTGTGAAAGCCGTCCTTCACCTAGCTTGTTGGGAACACAAAGTTTCTTTTCAGTTGCAAACTCCACTCCATACATATATATGGGGAGGTACTAGCTCCAACTCGGTTTTACAGTGAAAACTGCAGGAACTTCAAACCGGCACTAGGAAACAGACTGAGAAACCAGAGTAAAAGTTTCTCCTGCAACCCGTTCCCTTTGTGCTAGATGAACGAACGTCTCTCCACATGCTCAGTTCTGAGAGATAAGTGTGTGTGAAAGCCGTCCTTCACCTAGCTTGTTGGGAACACAAAGTTTCTTTTCAGTTGCAAACTCCACTCCATACATATATATGGGGAGGTACTAGCTCCAACTCGGTTTTACAGTGAAAACTGCAGGAACTTCAAACCGGCACTAGGAAACAGACTGAGAAACCAGAGTAAAAGTTTCTCCTGCAACCCGTTCCCTTTGTGCTAGATGAACGAACGTCTCTCCACATGCTCAGTTCTGAGAGATAAGTGTGTGTGAAAGCCGTCCTTCACCTAGCTTGTTGGGAACACAAAGTTTCTTTTCAGTTGCAAACTCCACTCCATACATATATATGGGGAGGTACTAGCTCCAACTCGGTTTACAGTGAAAACTGCAGGAACTTCAAACCGGCACTAGGAAACAGACTGAGAAACCAGAGTAAAAGTTTCTCCTGCAACCCGTTCCCTTTGTGCTAGATGAACGAACGTCTCTCCACATGCTCAGTTCTGAGAGATAAGTGTGTGTGAAAGCCGTCCTTCACCTAGCTTGTTGGGAACACAAAGTTTCTTTTCAGTTGCAAACTCCACTCCATACATATATATGGGGAGGTACTAGCTCCAACTCGGTTTTACAGTGAAAACTGCAGGAACTTCAAACCGGCACTAGGAAACAGACTGAGAAACCAGAGTAAAAGTTTCTCCTGCAACCCGTTCCCTTTGTGCTAGATGAACGAACGTCTCTCCACATGCTCAGTTCTGAGAGATAAGTGTGTGTGAAAGCCGTCCTTCACCTAGCTTGTTGGGAACACAAAGTTTCTTTTCAGTTGCAAACTCCACTCCATACATATATATGGGAGGTACTAGCTCCAACTCGGTTTTACAGTGAAAACTGCAGGAACTTCAAACCGGCACTAGGAAACAGACTGAGAAACCAGAGTAAAAGTTTCTCCTGCAACCGTTCCCTTTGTGCTAGATGAACGAACGTCTCTCCACATGCTCAGTTCTTAGAGATAAGTGTGTGTGAAAGCCGTCCTTCACCTAGCTTGTTGGGAACACAAAGTTATTTTCAGTTGCAACTCCACTCCATCCATATAATAGGGAGGTACTAGCTCCAACTCGGTATTTTACAGTGAAAACTGCAGGAACTTCAACGGCACTAAGGAAACAGACTGAGAAACCAGAGTAAAAGTTTCTCCTGTAACCGTTCCCTTTGTGCTAGATGAACGAACGTCTCTCCAATTGCTCAGTTCTGAGAGATAAGTGTGTGTGGAAAGCCGTTCCTTCAGCTAGCTTGTTGGGAACACAAGTTCTTTTCAGTTGCAAACTCCACTCCATACATATATATGGGGAGGTACTAGCTCCAACTCGGTTTTACAGTGAAAACTGCAGGAACTTCAAACCGGCACTAGGAAACAACTGAAAACCAGAGTAAAAGTTTCTCCTGCAACCCGTTCCCTTTGTGCTAGATGAACGAACGTCTCTCCACATGCTCAGTTCTGAGAGATAAGTGTTTGTGAAAGCCATTATTCACCTAGCTTGTTGGGAACACAAAGTTTCTCTTCAGTTGGAAACTCCAACCCAAACATATATATGGGAGGTACTAGCTCCAACTCTGTTTTACAGTGAAAACTGCAGGAACTTCATACCGGCACTAGGAAACAGACTGAGAAACCAGAGTAAAAGTTTCCCCTGCAACCCTTCCATTTGGGCTAGATGAACGAACGTCTCTCCACATGCTCAATTCTGAGAGATAAGTGTGTGTGAAAGCCGTCCTTCACCTAGCTAGTTGGGAACACAAGTTTCTTTTCAGTTGCTAACTCCACTCCATACATATATATGGGAGGTACTAGCAC
>NW_022588499.1:0-13807 GCF_009834535.1 Camelus ferus | reverse complement strand
AATCACTCCAAGGGTATTTTTCTGCACATTCTGCCTCATTTTCAAAACTGTGCATGGGAAAAAATCTTGAAATCAGAGTAAATATATCTAGGTGTAAATATGCCATGTATGGTGATTGAAGATCGTTAATCCACATGCTCACATCTCCGTAATGAATGTTTGTCGAATTTGTTATGCTTGTAGTGTTCGGAACACAGAAAGTCACGGTGAGGGAAACTAAGTAAATTATATATGTTTTAGATAGAACTTGCTACAAGGATATTTTCTGGTGCATTTTGCCTCATTTACGAAACTGGCTTAGGAAAAATTTGAGAAATGAGAGTAATGTTTCAAGGTGTAAATATTCCTTATCATAGTGGATTGAAAGATCGTTAATCAACATGCTGATAACCCAGTAAATAATCATTTTCGTAATCTGTGGTGCATGTAGCTTGTTGTGATCTCGGAATGACATGGTGAGAAAAAACTATGTAAATTACATCTGTATTTGTTAGAACTTGCACAAAAGTTTTTTCTGCACATTCTGCCTGATTTTCGAAACTAACCTTAAGAAAAAGCTGCAAAATCAGGGTAAATGTTTCTGGGTGTAAATATGCCTTCTTTGTTGGATGAATGTTCTCTAATCCACATGATCACAAACCTGTAAATAATGTTTTCGAATCCGTGATGCACGTATCATATTCAGAACACAGAATATCATGGTGAAAGAAACTTTGTAAACTACAAATTTATTGGGTAGAACTCACTCCAAAAGTAATTTTCTGTGAAATCTGCCTCATTTTCTAAACTGGCATTAGGAAAAAACTCGAAATATGAGAAAATGTTTCCAAGTGCAATATGACTTTAATGGTGGATGAAAGTTCAGTAATCCACATGCTAACAAATCTGTAGTGAATTTTTGTCGATTCTGTGATGCATGCAGCTTTCACGGAATACGGAATTTCAGGGTGAGCGAATCTATTTAAATTACATGTCTATTGTGTAGAACTCACTCCAAGAGCATTTTTTCTGCAAAAACTACCTCACTTTCAAAACTGGCATTTGGAAAACACTGCAACTCAGAGTGAATGGTTTCTAGGTGTAAATATGCCTTTTATTGCAGATGAAAGTTTGGTAATCCTCATGCACACAACTCCTTAAAGAATATTTGTCGAATCAGGGATGCATGTTGCGTGTTCAGAACACGGAATGTCACGGTGATGAAAACAATGTAAATTACAATTCTATATGGTAGAACTCGCTCCAAGAGCATTCTTCTGTGAAATCTGCCTCATTTTCTAAACTAGGCATTAGGAAAAAACTCGAAATATGAGAAAATGATTCTAAGTGTCAATATGCGTTTTATGGTGGATGAAATTTCGGTGAACAACATGGTAACTACTCTGTTGTGAATATTTGAATGAATCTGTGATGCATTGTAAATTATTTGAAACACGGAAATTCACGGTGATCTTGTCTATGTAAATTACATGTCTATTGGTTAGAACACACTGCAGGAGAATTTTCCTGGAATATCAGCTTCATTTTTGAAACTGGTGTTATGAAACTGCTGTGAAATCTGAGTAAATGATTTTAGGTGTCAATATGTCCTGTATGGTGTATTAAAGTTCAGTATTACACAAGCTCACAACTCAGCAATTAATGTTTGTCGAATCCGTGATGTATGTAGCCTGTTCGTAACATGGAATGTTACAGTGAGTGAAACTGTAACATATAGCTCTATTGTGTAGAAATCACTCCAAGTATATTTTTTGTGCATTCTGCCACAGATACGAAACTGGCTACAGGAAAACCTGCGAAATCACCGTAAATGTCTCTAGGTGTAAGTATGCCTTGTTCGGTTGATTAAAGTTCTGTAATACACATGATCACAACTCTGTAATGAACTTGGTCTACTCCATGATGCATGTAGCGTGTTCAGAACATGGAATGTCATGGTGAGTGAAAGTGTACCGTACATGTCTACTGGATAGGACTCGCTCCAAGGGTATTTTTCTGGGCATTCTGCCTCATTTTCAAAACTGGCCTTAGGAAAAGGCTGTGAAAAATTTTTAAATGATCTAGCTTTAAATATGCCTTGTATGGTGGTTGAAAGATCGTTAATCCAAATGCACTTAACTCAGTAATTAATGTTTGTCGAATCCGTGAAGCATGTAGCGTATTCGAATCACAGAATGTCACAGTGTGGGAAAGAATGTAAATTACATGTCTATTTTGTAGAACTCACTCCAATAGAATTTTTCTGCACATTCTGCCTCAATTTCGAAACTGGCTTTAGGAAAACCTGTGAAATCACTGTAAATGTTTCTAGGTGTAAATATGCCTTGTATGGTGGATGAAAGTTCTGTAATGCACATGATCACAACTCTGTAATGAATGTTTTTCGAATCCGGGTTGCATGTAGCGTGTTCAGAACATGGAATGTCACGGCGAGCGAAACTTCGTAAATTAAATGTCTATTGTGTAGAACATGCTCTAAGAGGATTTTGCAGAGCATTCTGCCTCATTTTCGAATCTAAACTTAGGTAAGAGTTTTGAAATCAGAGTAAATGTTTCTTGATGACCATATGGCTTGTATGGTGGATGAAAGTTCTGTAAACCACATGCTACAACTCAAAAAGAATGATTGTCGAATCCGAGATGCATGTAGCATATTTGAAACACGGAAAATCACAATGTGTGAAACTATGTAAATTACATATTTCTTGGGTAGAACTCGCTCCAAGAGTATTTTTCTGCGCATTCTTCCCCATTTTCTAAACTGGCTTAAAGAAAACCTGCGAAATCACCATAAATATTTCTAGGTTTAAATATGCCTTGTTTGGTGGATGAAAGTTCTGTAACCCGCATGATCATAACTCTGTAATGAATGTTGGTTTACTCCAAGATGCATGAAGTGTGTTCAGAACAGGGAATGTTACGGTGAGCGAATCTATGTAAATTACATGTCTATTTGGTAGAACTCGCTCAAAGAGGATTTTTCTGTGCGTTCTGCATCATTTTCATACCTGGCCTTAGGAAAAACCTGTGAAATCAGAGTAAAACTTTCTAGGTGTAAATATGCCTAGTTTGGTGGATGAAAGTTCTGTAATCCACATGATCACAACTGTGTAATTAATGTTTGTCGAACCCGTATAGCATGTAGCGTGTTCGGAACATGGAATGTCACGGTGAGTGAAAGTGTACCGTACATGTCTATTGGGTAGATCTCACTCAAAGAGTATTTTTCTGGGCATTCTGCCTCATTTTCGAACCTGGTCTTTGGAAAAACTGTGAAATCAGAGTAAAGAATTGTAGGTGTAAATATGCCTTGTTTGGTGATTGAAAGATCATTAATCCACATGCTCAGAACTCCTTAATGAATGTTTGTCGAGTTCGTAATGCATGTAGTGTGTTCGGAACACGGAATGTTACGGTGAGTGGAACTATGTAAATTATGTACCTTTTTGGTAGAACTCGCACCAAGATGTTTTTCTGTGCATTCTGCCTCATTTTGGAAACTGGCCTTATGAAAAATATGAGAAATCAGACTAAATGATTCTAGGTGTATATATGCCTCGTATTTTGGATGAAAGATCTTTAATCTACATGTTCACAACTCATTAAAGAATGTTTGTCGAATCCATGATCCATGTAGAGTGTTCGGATCACAGAATATCACGGTGATAGAAACTTTGTAAATTACATGTGTATTGGGTAGAACTCGCTCCAAAAGCATTTTTCTTCGAAATCTGACTCATTTTCAAAACTGGCATTAGGAAA
The DNA here is from genome assembly GCF_009834535.1 of Camelus ferus. Taxonomy (NCBI): domain Eukaryota; kingdom Metazoa; phylum Chordata; class Mammalia; order Artiodactyla; family Camelidae; genus Camelus; species Camelus ferus. Next base: position 10,045 of record NW_022588499.1, on the reverse strand, counting down.
ACACTACGAAATTTGGGAAAATGCTTCTACGTGTCAATATGACTTGTATGGTGGATGAAAGTTTGGTAATCCTCATGCTCACAACTCTTTAAAGAATATTTGTCAAAACATTGATGCATGTAGCGTGTTCAGAACATGGAATGTTATAGTGAGGGAAACAGTGTAAATTACATGTCTATTGGGTAGACCTCGCTCCAAGAGGTGTTTTCTGTGAAAACTGCATGATTTTAGACACTGAAATTACGAGAAATCTACTAAATCAGAATAAATACTTCTAGGTGTAAATATGCCTTGTATGGTGGATGAAAATTCGGTAATACACATGTTCACATCTCATTAAAGAATGTTTGTCGAATCCGTGATGCATGTAGCGTGTTTGGAACACGGAATGTCACGGTGAGGAAAACAATGTAAATTACATTTCTATTGGGTAGAACTCGCTCCAAGAGCAATTTTCTGAGAAATCTGCCTCATTTTCAAAACTAGCATTAGGAAAAAACTCGAAATATGGAAAATGATTCTAAGTGTCAATATGCGTTTTATGGTGGATGAAATTTCGGTAAACAACATGCTAACATGTCTGTTGTGAATATTAGACTGAATCTGTGATGCATGTAGCTTATTTGAAACACGGAAATTCACGGTGATCTAATCTATGTAAATTACATGTCTATTGGTTAGAACACGCTGCAGGAGAATTTCCTGCAAAATCAGCTTCATTTAAGAAACTGGTGTTATGAAAATAGCGGTGAAACCTTGAGTAAATGATTTTAGGTGTCATTATGTCCTGTATGGTTTATTAAAGTTCAGGTAATACACAAGCTCACAACTCAGCAATTAACGTTTGTCGAATCTAGTGATGTATGTAGCATGATCGGAACATTGAATGTTACAGTGAGTGAAAGTGTACCATATATGACTATTGTGTAGAAATCACTCCAAGGGTATTTTTCTGCACATTCTGCCTCATTTTCAAAACTGTGCATGGGAAAAATCTTTGAAATCAGAGTAAATATATCTAGGTGTAAATATGCCATGTATGGTGATTGAAAGATCGTTAATCCACATGCTCACATCTCCGTAATGAATGTTTGTCGAATTTGTTATGCATTGTAGATTGTTCGGAACACAGAAAGTCACGGTGAGGGAAACTAAGTAAATTATATATGTTTTAGATAGAACTTGCTACAAGAGGATTTTTCTGTGCATTCTGCCTCATTTACGAAACTGGCTTAGGAAAAATTTGAGAAATGAGAGCTAAATGTTTCAAGGTGTAAATATTCCTTATATAGTGGATGAAAGATCGTTAATCCACATGCTGATAACCCAGTAAATAATGATTTTCGAATCTGTGGTGCATGTAGCGTGTTGTGATCTCGGAATGACATGGTGAGAAAAACTATGTAAATTACATCTGTATTTGTTAGAACTTGCACAAAATGTTTTTCTGCACATTCTGCCTGATTTTCGAAACTAGCCTTAAGAAAAAGCTGCAAAATCAGGGTAAATGATTTCTGGGTGTAAATATGCCTTCTTTGTTGGATGAATGTTCTCTAATCCACATGATCACAAACCTGTAAATAATGTTTGTCCGAATCCGTGATGCACGTATCATATTCAGAACACAGAATATCATGGTGAAAGAAACTTTGTAAACTACAAATTTATTGGGTAGAACTCACTCCAAAAGTAATTTTCTGTGAAATCTGCCTCATTTTCTAACTGGCATTAGGAAAAACTCGAAATATGAGAAAATGTTTCCAAGTGCAATATGACTTTAATGGTGGATGAAAGTTCAGTAATCCACATGCTAACAATCTGTAGTGAATTTTTGTCGATTCTGTGATGCATGCAGCTTTCACAGGAATACGGAATTTCAGGGTGAGCGAATCTATTTAAATTACATGTCTATTGTGTAGAACTCACTCCAAGAGCATTTTTCTGCAAAAACTACCTCAATTTCAAAACTGGCATTTGGAAAACACTGCGAACTCAGAGTGATGGTTTCTAGGTGTAAATATGCCTTTTATTGCAGATGAAAGTTTGGTAATCCTCATGTACACAACTCCTTAAAGAATATTTGTCGAATCAGGGATGCATGTTGCGTGTTCAGAACACGGAATGTCACGGTGAGGAAAACAATGTAAATTACAATTCTATATGGTAGAACTCGCTCCAAGAGCATTCTTCTGTGAAATCTGCCTCATTTTCTAAACTAGCATTAGGAAAAAAACTCGAAATATGAGAAAATGATTCTAAGTGTCAATATGAGTTTTATGGTGGATGAAATTTCGGTGAACAACATGGTAACTACTCTGTTGTGAATATTAGATGAATCTGTGATGCATGTAAATTATTTGAAACACGGAAATTCACGGTGATCTTGTCTATGTAAATTACATGTCTATTGGTTAGAACACACTGCAGGAGAATTTTCCTGCAATATCAGCTTCATTTTTGAAACTGGTGTTATGAAACTGCTGTGAAATCTGAGTAAATGATTTTAGGTGTCAATATGTCCTGTATGGTGTATTAAAGTTCAGTATTACACAAGCTCACAACTCAGCAATTAATGTTTGTCGAATCCGTGATGTATGTAGCCTGTTCGTAACATGGAATGTTACAGTGAGTGAAACTGTAACATATAGCTCTATTGTGTAGAAATCACTCCAAGTATATTTTTTTGTGCATTCTGCCACAGATACAAAACTGGCTACAGGAAAACCTGCGAAATCACCGTAAATGTCTCTAGGTGTAAGTATGCCTTGTTCGGTTGATTAAAGTTCTGTAATACACATGATCACAACTCTGTAATGAAACTTGGTCTACTCCATGATGCATGTAGCGTGTTCAGAACATGGAATGTCATGGTGAGTGAAAGTGTACCGTACATGTCTATTGGATAGTACTCGCTCCAAGGGTATTTTTCTGGGCATTCTGCCTCATTTTCGAAACTGGCCTTAGGAAAAAGCTGTGAAAAAATTGTAAATGATTCTAGCTTTATATATGCCTTGTATGGTGGTTGAAAAATCGTAAACCCAAATGCACTTAACTCAGTAATTAATGTTTGTCGAATCCGTGAAGCATGTAGCGTATTTGAATCACAGAATGTCACAGTGTGGGAAAGAATGTAAGTTACATGTCTATTTTGTAGAACTCACTCCAATAGAATTTTTCTGCACATTCTGCCTCAATTTCAAAACTGGCTTTAGGAAAATCTCTGAAATCACTGTAAATGTTTCTAGGTGTAAATATGCCTTGTATGGTGGATGAAAGTTCTGTAATGCACATGATCACAACTCTGTAATGAATGTTTTTCGAATCCGGGTTGCATGTAGCGTGTTCAGAACATGGAATGTCACGGCGAGTGAAACATCGTAATTTAAATGTCTATTGTTAAGAACATGCTCTAGGAGGATTTTTCAGAGCATTCTGCCTCATTTTCGAATCTAAACTTAGGTAAGAGTTTTGAAATCAGAGTAAATGTTTCTTGATGACCATATGGCTTGTATGGTGGATGAAAGTTCTGTAAACCACATGCTACAACTCAGTAATGAATGATTGTCGAATCCGAGATGCATGTAGTGTATTTGAAACACGGAACATCACAATGTGTGAAACTATGTAAATTACATATTTCTTGGGTAGAACTCGCTCCAAGAGTATTTTTCTGCGCATTCTTCCCCATTTTCTAAACTGGCTTAAAGAAAACCTGCGAAATCACCATAAATGTTTCTAGGTTTAAATATGCCTTGTTTGGTGGATGAAAATTCTGTAACCTGCATGATCATAACTCTGTAATGAATGTTGGTCTACTCCAAGATGCATGTATTGTGTTCAGAACAGGGAATGTTACGGTGAGCGAATCTATGTAAATTATATGTCTATTTGGTAGAACTCGCTCAAAGAGGATTTTTTCTGTGCGTTCTGCACCATTTTCATACCCGGCCGTAGGAAAAACCTGTGAAATCAGAGTAAAAGTTTCTAGGTGTAAATATGCCTAGTTTGGTGGATGAAAGTTCTGTAATCCACATGATCACAACTGTGTAATTAATGTTTGTCGAACCCGTATAGCATGTAGCGTGTTCGGAACATGGAATGTCATGGTGAGTGAAAGTGTACCGTACATGTCTGTAGGGTAGATCTCGCTCAAAGTGTATTTTTCTGGGCATTCTGCCTCATTTTCGAACCTGGTCTTTGGAAAAACCTTGAAATCAGAGTAAATATTTGTAGGCGTAAATATGCCTTGTTTGGTGATTGAAAGATCATTAATCCACATGCTCAGAACTCCTTAATGAATGTTTGTCGAGTTCGTAATGCATGTAGTGTGTTCGGAACACGGAATGTTACGGTGAGTGGAGCTATGTAAATTATGTACCTTTTTGGTAGAACTCGCACCAAGAGGTTTTTCTGTGCATTCTGCCTCATTTTGGAAACTGGCCTTACGAAAAATATGAGAAATCAGACTAAATGATTCTAGGTGTATATATGCCTCGTATTGTGGATGAAAGATCTTTAATCCACATGTTCACAACTCATTAAAGAATGTTTGTCGAATCCGTGAACCATGTAGAGTGTTCGGATCACAGAATATCACGGTGATAGAAACTTTGTAAATTACATGTGTATTGGGTCGAACTCGCTCCAAAAGCATTTTTCTTCGAAATCTGACTCATTTTCAAAACTGGCATTAGGAAAACACTAAGAAATTTGGGAAAATGCTTCTACGTGTCAATATGACTTATATGGTGGATGAAAGTTCAGTTATCCACATGCTAACAAATCTGTAGTGAATTTTTGTTGAATCCATGATGTATGCAGCTTTCTAGGAAAACTGAATTTCACGGTGAGCTAATCTATGTAAATTACATGTCTTTTGTTTAGAAGTTGCTCCAAGGGAATTTTACTGTGAAAACTGCCTCATTTTTGAAACTGCATTTAGGAAAATCTTTGAACAGAAAGTAAATTTTTATAGGTGTAAATATGCCTTGTATGGTGATTGAAAGTTTGGAAATCCTCATACCCACAACTCCTTAAAGAATATTTGTCAAAACATGGATGCATGTAGCTTGTTCAGTATATGGAATGTTATAGTGAGGAAAACAAGGTAAATTACATTTCTATTGGGTAGAACTCGCTCCAAGAGCATTTTTCTGTGATATCTGCCTCATTTTCTAAACTGGCATTAGGAAAAAATCTCGAAATATGAGAAAATGATTCTAAGTGTCAATATGCGTTTTATGGTGGATGAAATTTCGGTAAACCACATGCTAACATGTCTGTTGTGAATATTAGATGAATCTGTGATGCATGTAGCTATTTGAAACACGGAAATTCACGGTGATCTAATCTATGTAAATTACATTTCTATTGGTTAGAACACGCTGCAGGAGAATTTTCCTGCAAAATCAGCTTCATTTTCAAACCTGGTGTTATGAAAATACTGTGAAACTTGAGTAAATAATTTTAGGTGTCAGTATGTACTGTATGGTTTATTAAAGTTCAGTAATACACAAGCTCACAACTCAGCAATTAACGTTTGTCGAATTAGTGATGTATGTAGCATGATCGGAACATTGAATGTTACAGTGAGTGAAAGTGTACCATATATGACTATTGTGTAGAAATCACTCCAAGGGTATTTTTCTGCACATTCTGCCTCATTTTCAAAACTGTGCATGGGAAAAATCTTTGAAATCAGAGTAAATATATCTAGGTGTAAATATGCCATGTATGGTGATTGAAAGATCGTTAATCCACATGCTCACATCTCCGTAATGAATGTTTGTCGAATTTGTTATGCTTGTAGTTGTTCGGAACACAGAAAGTCACGGTGAGGGAAACTAAGTAAATTATATATGTTTTAGATAGAACTTGCTACAAGAGGATATTTCTGTGCATTTTGCCTCATTTACGAAACTGGCTTAGGAAAATTTGAGAAATGAGAGTAAATGTTTCAAGGTGTAAATATTCCTTATATAGTGGTTGAAAGATCGTTAATCAACATGCTGATAACCCAGTAAATAATCATTTTCGAATCTGTGGTGCATGTAGCTTGTTTGATCTCGGAATGACATGGTGAGAAAAACTATGTAAATTACATCTGTATTTCTTAGAACTTGCACAAAATGTTTTTCTGCACATTCTGCCTGATTTTCGAAACTAGCCTTAAGAAAAAGCTGCAAAATCAGGGTAAATGATTCTGGGTGTAAATATGCCTTCTTTGTTGGATGAATGTTCTCTAATCCACATGATCACAAACCTGTAAATAATGTTTGCCGAATCCGTGATGCACGTATCATATTCAGAACACAGAATATCATGGTGAAAGAAACTTTGTAAACTACAAATTTATTGGGTAGAACTCACTCCAAAATTAATTTTCTGTGAAATCTGCCTCATTTTCTTAACTGGCATTAGGAAATAACTCGAAATATGAGAAAATGTTTCCAAGTGCAATATGACTTTGATGGTGGATGAAAGTTCAGTAATCCACATACTAACAATTCTGTAGTGAATTTTTGTCGATTCTGTGATGCATGCAGCTTTCACAGAATACGGAATTTCAGGGTGAGCGAATCTATTTAAATTACATGTCTATTGTGTAGAACTCACTCCAAGAGCATTTTTCTGCAAAAACTACCTCAATTTCAAAACTGGCATTTGGAAAACACTGCAAACCCAGAGTGATGGTTTCTAGGTGTAAATATGCCTTTTATTGCAGATGAAAGTTTGGTAATCCTCATGTACACAACTCCTTAAAGAATATTTGTCGAATCAGGGATGCATGTTGCGTGTTCAGAACACGGAATGTCACGGTGAGGAAAACAATGTAAATTACAATTCTATATGGTAGAACTCGCTCCAAGAGCATTCTTCTGTGAAATCTGCCTCATTTTCTAAACTAGCATTAGGAAAAAAACTCGAAATATGAGAAAATGATTCTAAGTGTCAATATGAGTTTTATGGTGGATGAAATTTCGGTGAACAACATGGTAACTACTCTGTTGTGAATATTTGATGAATCTGTGATGCATGTAAATTATTTGAAACACGGAAATTCACGGTGATCTTGTCTATGTAAATTACATGTCTATTGGTTAGAACACACTGCAGGAGAATTTTCCTGCAATATCAGCTTCATTTTGAAACTGGTGTTATGAAACTGCTGTGAAATCTGAGTAAATGATTTTAGGTGTCAATATGTCCTGTATGGTTTATTAAAGTTCAGGTAATACACAAGCTCACAACTCAGCAATAATGTTTGTCGAATCCGTGATGTATGTAGCCTGTTCGTAACATGGAATGTTACAGTGAGTGAAAGTGTACCATATAGCTCTATTGTGTAGAAATCACTCCAAGTACTATTTTTTTGTGCATTCTGCCACAGATACGAAACTGGCTACAGGAAAACCTGCGAAATCACAGTAAAATGTCTCTAGGTGTAAGTATGCCTTGTTCGGTTGATTAAAGTTCTGTAATACACATGATCACAACTCTGTAATGAAACTTGGTCTACTCCATGATGCATGTAGCGTGTTCAGAACATGGAATGTCATGGTGAGTGAAAGTGTACCGTACATGTCTATTGGATAGTACTCGCTCCAAGGGTATTTTTCTGGGCATTCTGCCTCATTTTCGAAACTGGCCTTAGGAAAAAGCTGTGAAAAAATTGTAAATGATTCTAGCTTTAAATATGCCTTGTATGGTGGTTGAAAGATCGTAAACCCAAATGCACTTAACTCAGTAATTAATGTTTGTCGAATCCGTGAAGCATGTAGCGTATTTCGAATCACAGAATGTCACAGTGTGGGAAAGAATGTAAGTTACATGTCTATTTTGTAGAACTCACTCCAATAGAATTTTTCTGCACATTCTGCCTCAATTTCAAAACTGGCTTTAGGAAAATCTCTGAAATCACTGTAAATGTTTCTAGGTGTAAATATGCCTTGTATGGTGGATGAAAGTTCTGTAATGCACATGATCACAACTCTGTAATGAATGTTTTTCGAATCCGGGTTGCATGTAGCGTGTTCAGAACATGGAATGTCACGGCGAGTGAAACATCGTAATTTAAATGTCTATTGTGAAGAACATGCTCTAAGAGGATTTTTCAGAGCATTCTGCCTCATTTTCGAATCTAAACTTAGGTAAGAGTTTTGAAATCAGAGTAAATGTTTCTTGATGACCATATGGCTTGTATGGTGGATGAAAGTTCTGTAAACCACATGCTACAACTCAGTAATGAATGATTGTCGAATCCGAGATGCATGTAGCGTATTTGAAACACGGAACATCACAATGTGTGAAACTATGTAAATTACATATTTCTTGGGTAGAACTCGCTCCAAGAGTATTTTTCTGCGCATTCTTCCCCATTTTCTAAACTGGCTTAAAGAAAACCTGCGAAATCACCATAAATGTTTCTAGGTTTAAATATGCCTTGTTTGGTGGATGAAAATTCTGTAACCTGCATGATCATAACTCTGTAATGAATGTTGGTCTACTCCAAGATGCATGTAGTGTGTTCAGAACAGGGAATGTTACGGTGAGCGAATCTATGTAAATTATATGTCTATTTGGTAGAACTCGCTCAAAGAGGATTTTTCTGTGCGTTCTGCATCATTTTCATACCTGGCCTTAGGAAAAACCTGTGAAATCAGAGTAAAATTTTCTAGGTGTAAATATGCCTAGTTTGGTGGATGAAAGTTCTGTAATCCACATGATCACAACTGTGTAATTAATGTTTGTCGAACCCGTATAGCATGTAGCGTGTTCGGAACATGGAATGTCACGGTGAGTGAAAGTGTACCGTACATGTCTATTGGGTAGATCTCGCTCAAAGATGTATTTTTCTGGGCATTCTGCCTCATTTTCGAACCTGGTCTTTGGAAAAACCTTGAAATCAGAGTAAATAATTGTAGGCGTAAATATGCCTTGTTTGGTGATTGAAAGATCATTAATCCACATGCTCAGAACTCCTTAATGAATGTTTGTCGAGTTCGTAATGCATGTAGTGTGTTCGGAACACGGAATGTTACGGTGAGTGGAGCTATGTAAATTATGTACCTTTTTGGTAGAACTCGCACCAAGAGGTTTTTCTGTGCATTCTGCCTCATTTTGGAAACTGGCCTTACGAAAAATATGAGAAATCAGACTAAATGATTCTAGGTGTATATATGCCTCGTATTGTGGATGAAAGATCTTTAATCCACATGTTCACAACTCATTAATGAATGTTTGTCGAATCCGTGAACCATGTAGCGTGTTCAGATCACAGAATATCACGGTGATAGAAACTTTGTAAATTACATGTGTATTGGGTCGAACTCGCTCCAAAAGCATTTTTCTTCGAAATCTGACTCATTTTCAAAACTGGCATTAGGAAAACACTACGAAATTTGGGAAAATGCTTCTACGTGTCAATATGACTTATATGGTGGATGAAATTTCAGTAATCCACATGCTAACAAATCTGTAGTGAATTTTTGTTGAATCCATGATGTATGCAGCTTTCTAGGAAAACTGAATTTCACGTGAGCTAACCTATGTAAATTACATGTCTTTTGCTGTAGAAGTTGCTCCAAGGGAATTGTACTGTGAAAACTGCCTCATTTTGAAACTGCAGTTAGGGAAAATCTTTGAACAGAAAGTAATTTTTTATAGGTGTAATATGCCTTGTATGGTGATTGAAAGTTTGGAAATCCTCATACCCACAACTCCTTAAAGAATATTTGTCAAAACATGGATGCATGTAGCTTGTTCAGTATATGGAATGTTATAGTGAGGAAAACAAGGTAAATTACATTTCTATTGGGTAGAACTCGCTCCAAGAGCATTTTTCTGTGATATCTGCCTCATTTTCTAAACTGGCATTAGGAAAAAATCTCGAAATATGAGAAAATGATTCTAAGTGTCAATATGCGTTTTATGGTGGATGAAATTTCGGTAAACCACATGCTAACATGTCTGTTGTGAATATTAGATGAATCTGTGATGCATGTAGCTATTTGAAACACGGAAATTCACGGTGATCTAATCTATG
>NW_022588498.1:0-13816 GCF_009834535.1 Camelus ferus | reverse complement strand
GTGGAGAGACGTTCGTTCATCTATCATAAAGGGAACGGTTTGCAGGTGAAACTTTTTCTCTGGTTTTTCAGTGTATTTCCTAATGCCGGTTTGAAGTTTCTGCAATTTTCACTGTAAAATCGAGTTGGAGCGAGTACCACCCCATATAAATGTATGGAGTGCAGTTTGCAACTGAAAAGAAACTCTGTGTTCCCAAGAAGCTAGGTGAAGTGCGGCTTTACCACACACGTACTCTGAGAACTGAGCATGTGGAGAGACGTTCGTTCATCTACACAAGGGAACAGGTTGCAAGAGAAACTTTTACTATGGTTTCTCAGTGTGTTTCCTAGTGCCAGTTGAAGTTCCTGCAGTTTTCACTGTAAAACATAGTTGGAGAGAGTACCTCCCCATATATATGTATGGAGTACAGTTTGCTACTAAAAAGAAATTCTGTGTTCCCAACAAGCAATGTGAAGGACGGCTTTCAAACACACTTACCTCTTAAAACTGAGCATGTGGAGAGACGTTCGTTCTTCTAGCACAAGGAACGTGTTGCAGGAGAAACTTTTTCTCTGGTTTCTCAGGGTGTTTCCTAGTGCCGGTTTGAAATTCCTGCACTTTTCACTGTAAAATCAATTTGGAGCGTGTACCTCCCCATATACATGCATAGATTGCAGTTTGCACCTGAAAAGAAACTCTGTGTTCCCAACAAGCTAGGTGAAGGACGGCTTTCAAACACACTTATCTCTCAGAATTGAGCATGTGGAGCGACATACGTTCATCTAGAATAATGGGAATGGTTTGCCAGAGAAACTTTTACTCTCGATTCTCAGTGTGTTTCCTAGTGCCGGATTAAATTCCTGCAGTTTTCACTGTAAAACCGAGTTGGAGTGAGTACTTTCCCATATATATGTATGGAGTGCAGTTTGCAACTGAAAAGAAACTCTTGTTGCCAACCAGCAAGGTGAAGGACGGCTTTCACACACACGCACTTATCTCTGAGAACTGAGCCTGTGGAGAGACGTTCGTTCATCTAGCATAAAGGGAACGGTTTGCAGGTGAAACTTTTTCTCTGGTTTTTCAGTGTATTTCCTAATGCCGGTTTGAAGTTCCTGCAATTTTCACTGTAAAATCGAGTTGGAGCGAGTACCACCCATATAAATGTATGGAGTGCAGTTTGCAACTGAAAAGAAACTCTGTGTTCCCAAGAAGCTAGGTGAAGTGCGGCTTTACACACACACGTATCTCTGAGAACTGAGCATGTGGAGAGACGTTCGTTCATCTAGCACAAAGGGAACGGGTTGCAGGTGAAACTTTTACTATGGTTTCTCAGGGTGTTTCCTAGTGCCAGTTTGAAGTTCCTGCAGTTTTCACTGTAAAACATAGTTGGAGAGAGTACCTCCCCATATATATGTATTGAGTACAGTTGCTACTAAAAAGAAACTCTGTGTTCCCAACAAGCTAGGTGAAGGACGGCTTTCAGACACAATTATCTCTCAGAACTGAGCATGTGGAGAGACTTTCATTCATGTAGCACAAAGGGAAAGGGTTGCTGCGGAAACTTTTTCTCTGATTTCTCAGTGTGTTTCCTAGTGTCGGTTTCATGTTCCTGCAGTTTTCACTGTAAAACCTAGTTGGAGAGAGTTCCTCCCCATATATATGCATAGTTTGCAGTTTGCTTCTGAAAAGAATCTATGTGTTCCCAACAAGCTAGGTGACGGACGGCTTTCACACACTTATCTCTCAGAACTGATCATGTGGAGAGACTTTCATTCATCTAGCACAAAGGGAACTGGTTGCTGCGGAAACTTTTTCTGTGGTTTCACAGTGTGTTTCCTAGTGCTGGTTCCAAGTTCCTGCAGTTTTCACTGTAAAATCTAGTAGGAGAGTTTTCCTCCACATATATATGCATAGATTGCAGTTTGCTACTGAAAAGAATCTTTGTGTTCCCAACAAGCTAGTTGAAGAACGGCTTGCACACACACTTATCTCTCAGAACTGAGCAAGTGGAAAGACATTCGTTCATCTAGCACAAAGAACGTGTTGCAGAAGAAAGTTTTACTCTCGTTTCTCAGTGTGTTTCCTAGTGACTTTTTGAAGTTCCTGCAATTCTCACTGTAAAATACAGGTGGGAGCGAGTACTTCCCCTTATAAATATATGGAGTGCAGTTTGCAACTGAAATGAAACTCTGTGTTCCAAACAAGATAGGTGAAGGACGGCTTTCACACACACTTATCTCTCAGAATTGAGCATTTGGAGAGACTTTCTTTCATCTAGAATAATGGGAATGGTTTGCCAGGAAACTTTTACTCTCGTTTCTCAGTGTGTTTCCTTGTGCCGGTTTAAATTCCTGCAGTTTTCACTGTAAAACGTAGTTGGAGCGAGTACCTCCCCAATAAATGTATGGAGTGCTGTTTGCCACTGAAAAGAGACTCTGTGTTCCCAAGAAGCTAGGTGAAGGGCGGCTTTAACACACACGTATCTCTGAGAACTGAGCATGTGGAGAGACGTTCGTTCATCTAGCACAAGGGGAACGGGTTGCAGGAGAAACTTTTACTATGGTTTCTCAGTGGTTTCCTAGTACCAGTTTGAAGTTCCTGCAGTTTTCACTGTAAAACATAGTTGGAGAGTGTACCACCCCATATATTGTATGGAGTACAGTTTGCTACTAAAAAGAAATTCTGTGTTCCCAACAAGCAATGTGAAGGACGGCTTTCAAACACACTTACCTCTTAAAACTGAGCGTGTGGAGAGACGTTCGTTCTTCTAGCACAAGGAACGTGTTGCAGGAGAAACTTTTTCTCTGGTTTCTCAGGGTGTTTCCTAGTGCCGGTTTGAAATTCCTGCACTTTTCACTGTAAAATCAATTTGGAGCGTGTACCTCCCCATATACAGTCATAGATTGCAGTTTGCAACTGAAAAGAAACTCTGTGTTCCCAACAAGCTAGTTGAAGGACGGTTTTCACTCACACTTATATCTGAGAATTGAGCATGTGGAGAGACGTTCGTTCATCTAGCACAAAGGGAACGGGTTGGTGCCGAAACTTTTTCTCTGGTTTCTCAGTGTGTTTCCTAGTGCCGATTTCAAGTTCCTGCAGTTTTCACTGTAAAACCTAGTTGGAGAGAGTACCTCCCCATATAAATGCATAGATTGCTGTTTGCTACTGAAAAGAATCTTTGTGTTCCGAACAAGTTAGTTGAAGGACAGCTTGCACAATCACTTATCTCTCAGAACTGAGCAAGTGGAAAGACGTTCGTTCAAGTAGCACAAAGAACGTGTTGCAGAAGTAACTTTTACTCTCGTTTCTCAGTGTGTTTCCAAGTGACGGTTTGAAGTTCCTGCAATTCTCACTGTAAATCGAGTTGGAGAGAGTACTTACCCTTATATATGTATGGAGTGCAGTTTGCAACTGAAAAGAATCTCTGTGTTCCCAAAAAGATAGGTGAAGGACGGCTTTCAAACACACTTAACTCTCAGAATTGAGCATGTGGAGAGACATTCGTTCATCTAGAATAATGGGAATGGTTTGCCAGAGAAACTTTTACTCTCGTTTCTCAGTGTGTTTCCATGTGCCGGTTTAAATTTCTGCAGATTTCACTGTAAACACGAGTTGGAGTGTGTACTTCCCATATATATGTATGGAGTGGAGTTTGCAACTGAAAAGAAAACTCTGTGTTGCCAAGCAGCAAGGAGAAGGACGACTTTCACACGCACTTATCTCTGAGAACTTAGCATGTGAGAGACGTTCGTTCATCTTGCATAAAGGGAACGGTTTGCAGGTGAAATTTCTCTGGTTTCCTCAGTGTATTTCCTAGTGCCGGTTTGAAGTTCCTGCAATTTTCACTGTAAAACCGAGTTAGAGCGAGTACCTCCCAATATAAATTTATGGAGTGCTGTTTGCAACTGAAAAGAAACTCTGTGTTCCCAAAAAGCTAGGTGAAGTGTGGCTTTACCACACACGTTTTCTAAGAACGTAGCATGTGGAGAGACGTTCGTTCATCTAGCACAAAGGGAACGGGTTGCAGGAGAAACTTTTACTATGTTTTCTCAGTGTGTTTCCTAGTGCCAGTTTGAAATTCCTGCAGATTTCACTGTAAAACATAGTTGGAGAGAGTACCTCCCCATATATATGTATGGATTACAGTTTGCTACTAAAAAGAAACTCTGTGTTCCCAGAAGCTAGGTGAAGGACGGCTTTCACACACACTTACCTCTCAGAAATGAGCATGTGGAGAGACGTTCGTTCATCTAGCACAAAGGGAACGGTTGCAGGAGAAAATTTTTTCTCTGGTTTCTCAGGGTGTTTCCTAATGCCGGTTTCAAATTCCTGCAGTTTTAACTGTAAAATCAATTTGGAGCGTGTACCTCCCCATATATATGCATAGATGGCAGTCTGCAACTGAAAAGAAACTCTGTGTTCCCAACAAGCTAGGTGAAGGACGGTTTTCACTCACAATTATATCTGAGAAATGAGCATGTGGAGAGACGTTCGTTCATCTAGCACAAAGGAAACCGTTTGCAAGGGAAACTTTTACTCTCGTTTCTCAGTGTCTTTCCTAGTGACGGTTTGAAGTTTCCTGCAATTTTCACTGTAAAACCGAGTTGGAGCGAGTACTTTCCCCTTATATGTATGGAGTGCAGTTTGCAACTGAAAGACTCTGGTGTTCCCAACAGAGCTAGTTGACGGTCGGCTTTCACAACACACTTACGTTCCAGAACTGAGCATGTGGAGAGACGTTCGTTCATCTAGCACAAAGGGAACTGGTTGCAGGAGAAACTTTTTCTCTGGTTTCTCAGGGTGTTTCCTAGTGCCGGTTTGAAATTCCTGCATTTTCCCTTTAAAACCGATTTGGACGTGTACCTCCCATATATATGCATAGATTGCTGTTTGCAACTGAAAGAAACTGTGTGTTCCCAACAAGCTAGGTGAAGGACGGCTTTCACAACACACTTATCTCTCAGAACTGTCAATGTGGAGAGACGTCGTTCTCGATCACAAAGGGAACGGGTTGCTGCGGAACTTTTTCTTCTGGTTTCTCTCATGTGTTTCCTATGGCCGGTTTCAAGTTCCTGCAGTTTTCACTGTAAAACTAGTTGTGGAGAGATTTCCTCCCGCATATATATGCATAATTGCAGTTTGGCTCTGAAAGAATCTTTGTGTTCCCACAAGCTAGGTGAAGGACGGCTCTTCACACACACTTATCTCTCAGATGTGAGCATGTGGAGAGACGTTCGTTCATCTAGCAGAAAGGGAACGGGTTGCTGCGGAAACTTTTTCTCTGGTTTCTCAGTGGTTATTAGTGCTCGTTTAAATTTCCTGCATTTTTCACTATAAAATCTAGTTGGAGAGGTTTCCTCCACATATATATGCATAGATTGGCAGTTGCTACTGAAAAGAATCTTTGTGTTCCTAACAAGCAAGGTGAAGAACGGCTTGCACACACACTATCCCTCAGAACTGAGCATGTGGAGAGACGTTCGTTCATCTAGCAGAAAGAAAGGTTTGGCAGCAGAAACTTTTACTCTCGTTTCTCATGTGTTTTCCTAGGACGGTTTGAAATTCCTGCAATTTTCCTGTAAATCGAGTTGGAGAAGACTCCCCTTATTATGTATGGATTGCAGTTTGCAACTTAAAAGAAACTCTGTGTTCCCAACAAGCTAGGTGAAGACGGCATTCACACACACTTATCTCTCAAACTAAGCATGTGGAGAGACGTTCGTTCATGTAGAATAATGTAATGGTTTTGCCAGATAAACTTTTAGTCCTCGTTTCTCAGTGGGTTTCCTAGTGCCGGTTTAAATTCCTGGCAGTTTTCACTGTAAACCGAGTTGAGCTAGTACCTCCCCATATAAATGTATGGAGTGCAGTTTGCAACTGAAAGAAACTCTGTGTTCCAAGAAGCTACGTGAAGTGCGGCTTTACATGCACCACGTATCTCTGAGAACTGAGCATATGAGAGACGTTCGTTCATCTAACACAAGGGAACGGGTTGCAGGAGAACTTTTACTATGGTTTCTCAGTGTGTTTCGCTAGTGCCAGTTTGAAGTTCCCGCAGTTTTCACTGTAAAACATAGTTGGAAGAGAGTATCTCCCCTTATATTGTATGGAGTACAGTTTGCTACTAAAAAGAAACTCTGTGTTCCCAACAGCTAGGTGAAGGTCGGCTTTCACACCCAATTACTCTCAGAATGAGCATGTGGAGAGAGTTCGTTCATCTAGCACAAAGGGAACGGGATGCAGGAGAACTTTTTCTCTGGTTTCTCAGTGTGTTTTCCTAATGCCGGTTTCAAATTCCTGCAGGTTATAACTGTAAAACCACTTTGGAGCGTGACCTCCCCATATATAGCATATTGCAGTCTGCAACTGAAAAGAACTCTGTGTTCCCAACAAGCTAGGTGAGGACGGTTTTCACTCACCATTATTATCTGAGAATTGAGCATGTGAGAGACGTTCGTTCATCTAGCACAAAGGAAACCGTTTCAAGGGAAACTTTTACTCTCGTTTCTCAGTGTCTTTCCTTTTGAACGGTTGAGGTTCCTGCAATTTCACTGTAAAACCGAGTTGGAGCGAGTACTTCCCCTTATATATGTATGGAGTGCAGTTTTGCACCTGAAAAGAAACTCTGTGTTCCCAACAAGCTATGTGAAGTACGGCTTTCACACACACTTAACTCTCAGAACTGAGCTAGTGGAAGACGTTCGTTCATCTAGCACACAGAACGGGTTGCAGGAGAAACTTTTACTCTCGTTTCTCAGTGTTTTCCTAGTGACGGTTAGAAGTTCCTGCAATTCTAACTGTAAAATTGAGTTGGAGCGAGTACTTCACCTTATATAAGTATGGTGTGCAGTTGGCAACTGAAAATAACTCTGTGTTCCCAAAGCTAGTGAAGGATGGCTTTCACACACACTTATCTCTCAGAATTGAGCATGTTGAGAGACTTTCAATCATCTGGAATAATGGGAATGGTTTGCCACAGAAACTTTTACTCTCGTTTCTCAGTGTGTTTCATATTGCCGGTTTATATTCCTGCAGTTTTCACTGTAAAACCCGAGTTGGAAGTAGTACTTCCTATATATATGTATGGAGTGCAGTTTGCAACTGAAAAGAAACTCTGTGTTGCCAAACAGCAAGGTGAAGGATGGCTTTCACACGCACTTATCTCTGAGAACTCGGGCATGTGGAGAGACGTTCGTTCATCTAGCATAAGGGAAACGGGTTTCAGGTGAAACTTTTCTCTGGTTTCTCAGTGTGTTTCCCTAGACAGTTTAAGTTCCTGCAGTTTTCACTGTAAAACATAGTTGGAGAGTGTACCTCCCCATATATATGTATGGAGTACAGTTTGCAACTAAAAAGAAACTCTGTGTTCCCAACAAGCTAGTTGAAGGTCGGCTTTCACACACACTTACCTCTCAGAACTGAGGCATGTGGAGAGACGTTCGTTCATCTAGCCAAAGGGAACGGTTGCTGCAGAAACATTGCTCTGTTTTCTCAGTGTGTTTCCTAGTGCTGGTTTGAAGTTTCTGCAATTTTCACTGTAAAATCGAGTTGGAGCGAGTACCACCCCATATAAATGTATGGAGTGCAGTTTGCAACTGAAAAGAAACTCTGTGTTCCCAAGAAGCTAGTGAAGTGCGGCTTTACCACACACGTATCTCTGAGAACTGAGCATGTGGAGAGACGTTCGTTCATCTAGCACAAAGGGAACCGTTGGCAAGAGAAACTTTTACTATGTGTTTCTCAGTGTGTTTCCTAGTGCCAGTTTGAAGTTCCTGCAGTTTTTCACTGTAAAACATAGTTGGAGAAGTACTCTCCCCATATATATGTATGGAGTACAGTTTGCTACTAAAAAAAATTCTGTGTTCCCAACAAGCAATGTGAAGGAACGGCTTTCAAACACACTTACCTCTTAAAACTGAGCATGTGGAGAGACGTTCGTTCTTCTAGCAGCAAGGAACGTTGTTGCAGAGAAACTTTTTCTCTGGTTCTCAGGTGTTTCCTTGTGGCCGGTTTGAAATCCTGCCTTTTCCTGTAAAACTCAATTTGGCGTGTACCTCCCATATACATGCATAGATTGCAGTTTGCACCTGAAAAGAAACTCTGTTTCCAACAAGCTAGGTGAAGGACGGCTTTCAAACCACACTTATCTCTGCAGAATTGAGCATGTGGAGCGACATACGTTCATCTAGAATAATGGGAATGGTTCCAGAGAAACTTACTTCTCGATTCTCATGTGTTTCCTAGTGCCCGGATAAATTCCTGCAGTTTTCACTGTAAAACCGAGTTGGAGTGAGTACTTCCATATATATGTATGGAGTGCAGTTTAGGCAACTGAAAAGAAACTCTTTGTTGCCACCAGCCAAGGTGAAGGACGGCTTTCACACGCACTTATCTCTGAGACTGAGCCTGTGGAGAGACGTTCGTTCATCTAGCATAAAGGGAACGGTTTGCAGGTGAACTTTTCTCTGTTTTTCAGTGTATTTCCTAATGCCGGTTTGAAGTTCCTGCAATTTTCACTGTAAAATCGAGTTGGAGCGAGTACCACCCCAATATAACTGTATGAGTGCAGTTTTGCAACTGAAAGAAACTCTGTGTTCCCAAAAGGAATCTAGGTGAAGTGCGGCTTTAACTACACACTATCTCTGAGACTGAGCATGTGGAGAGACGTTCGTTCGATCTAGCACAAAGGGGAACGGGTTGCAGGTGAAACTTTTAACTATGGTTTCTCAGGTGTTTCCTAGTGCCAGTTTGAAGTTCCTGCAGTTTTCACTGTAAAACATAGTTGGAGAGAGTACCTCCTCCATATATATGTATTGAGTACAGTTTGCTACTAAAAAGAACTCTGTGTTCCCACAAGCTAGGTGAAGGACGGCTTTCAGACACAATTTATCTCTCCGAACTGAGCATTGGAGAGACTTTCATTCATCTAGCACAAAGGGAATGGTGCTGGCGGAACTTTTTCTGTGGTTTCACAGTGTGTTTCCTATGCTGGTTCCAAGTTCCTGCAGTTTTCACTGTAAATCTAGTAGGTAGAGTTTCCTCCACATATATATGCATAGATTGCTGTTTTTGCAACTGAAAGAATCTTGTGTTCCGAACAAGTTAGTTGAAGGACAGCTTGCACAATCACTTATCTCTCAGAACTGAGCAAGTGGAAAGACATTCGTTCATCTAGCACAAAAACGTGTTGCGAGAAGAAATTTTACTCTCGTTTCACATGTGTTTTCCTAGTGACGGTTTGAAGTTCCTGCAATTCTCACTGTAAAATACAGGTGGGAGCGAGTACTTCCCTTATAAATATATGGAGTGCAGTTGCAACTGAATGAAACTCTGTGTTCCAAACAAGATAGGAAGGACGGCTTTTCACACACACTTATCTCTCAGAATTGAGCATTTGGAGAGACTTTCTTTTCATCTAGAATAATGGGATGGTTTGCCAGGAACTTTTACTCTCGTTTCTCAGTGTGTTTCCTAGTGCCGGTTTAAATTCCTGCAGTTTTCACTGTAAACGTAGTTGGAGCGAGTACCTCCCCAATAAATGATGGGTGCTGTTTGCCACTGAAAGAGAAACTCTGTGTTCCGAAGCTAGGTGAAGGGCGGCTTTACCAACACGTATCTCTGAGAACTGAGCATGTGGAGAGACGTTCGTTCATCTAGCACAAGGAACGGGTTGCAGGATAAACTTTTCTATGGTTTCTCAGTGTGGCTTCCTAGTGCCAGTTTGAAGTTCCTGCAGTTTTCACTGTAAAACATAGTTGGAGAGTGTACCACCCATATATATGTATGGAGTACAGTTTGCTACTAAAAAGATTCTGTGTTCCCAACAAGCAATGTGAAGGACGGCTTTCAACACACTTCCACCTCTTAAACTGAGCATGTGGAGAGACGTTCGTTCTTCTAGCACAAGGAACGTGTTGCAGCAGGAAACTTTTTCTCTGGTTTCTCAAGGGTGTTTTCCTAGTGCCCGGTTTGAAATTCCTGCACTTTCACTGTAAAATCAATTTGGGAGCGTGTACCTCCCCATATACAGTCATAGATTGCAGTTTGCAACTGAAAAGAAACTCTGTGTTCCCAACAAGCTAGTTGAAGGACGTTTTTCACTCACACTTATATCTGAGAATTGAGCATGTGGAGAGACGTTCTGGATCATCTAGCACCAAAGGGAACGGAGTTGGTGCCGAAACTTTTTTCTCTGGTTTCTCAGTGTGTTTCCTAGTGCCGATTTCAGTTCCGCAGTTTTCACTGTAAAACCTAGTTGAGAAGTACCTCCCCATATAAATCATAGATTGTTCTGTTTGCTACTGAAAGAATCTTTGTGTTCGCGAACAGTTAGTTGAAGGACAGCTTGCACATCACTTATCCTCAGACTGAGGCAAGTGGAAAGACGTTCGTTCAAGTAGCACAAAGAACGTGTTGTCAGAAGTAACTTTTACTCTCGTTTCTCATTGTTGTTTTTTATTGTGTGTGTTTCCAAGTGACGGTTTGAAGTTCCTGCATTCTCACTGTAAATCGAGTTGGAGAGAGTACTTACCCTTATATATGTATGGAGTGGCAGTTTTGGCAACTGAAAAGAATCTCTGTGTTCCAAAAAGATAGGTGAAGGACGGCTTTCAACACACTTAACTCTCAGATTGAGCATGTGGAGAGACATTCGTTCATCTAGAATAATGGGAATGGTTTGCCAGAGAAACTTACTCTCGTTTCTCAGTGTGTTTCCATGTGCCGGTTTAAATTTCTTTCTGCAGATTTCACTGTACACGAGTTGGAGTGTGTACTTCCCATATATATGTATGGAGTGGAGTTTGCAACTGAAAAGAAACCTCTGTGTTGCCAAGCAGCAAGGAGAAGGACGACTTCACACGCACTATCTCTGAGAACTTAGCATGTGTAGAGACGTTCGTTCATCTTGCATAAGGGAACGGTTTGCAGGTGAAATTTTCTCTGGCTTTCTCAGTGTATTTCCTAGTGCTTCGGTTTGAATTCCTGCATTTCACAGTAAAACCGAGTTAGAGCGAGTACCTCCCCATATAAATTTATGGAGTGCTGTTTGCAACTGAAAAGAAACTCTGTGTTCCCAAAAGCTAGGTGAAGTGTGGCTTTACCACACACGTTTTCTAAGAACGTAGCATGTGGAGAGACGTTCGTTCATCTAGCACAAAGGGAACGGGTTGCAGGAGAAACTTTTACTATGTTTTCTCAGTGTGTTTCCTAGTGCCAGTTTGAAATTCCTGCAGTTTTCACTGTAAAACATAGTTGGAGAGAGTACCTCCCATATTATGTATGGATTACAGTTTGCTACTAAAAAGAAACTCTGTGTTCCCAAGAAGCTAGGTGAAGGACGGCTTTCACACACACTTACCTCTCAGAATGAGCATGTGGAGAGACGTTCGTTCATCTAGCACTAAGGGAACGGGTTGCAGGAGAAAATTTTTCTCTGGTTTCTCAGGGTGTTTCCTAATGCCGGTTTCAAATTCCTGCAGTTTTAACTGTAAAACAATTTGGAGCGTGTACCTCCCATATATATGCATAGATTGCAGTCTGCAACTGAAAAGAAACTCTGTGTTCCCAACAAGCTAGGTGAAGGACGGTTTTCACTCACACTTATATCTGAGAAATGAGCATGTGGAGAGACTTTCGTTCATCTAGCACAAGGAAACCGTTTGCAAGGGAAAC
The DNA here is from genome assembly GCF_009834535.1 of Camelus ferus. NCBI lineage: Eukaryota > Metazoa > Chordata > Mammalia > Artiodactyla > Camelidae > Camelus > Camelus ferus. Next base: position 2,164 of record NW_022588498.1, on the reverse strand, counting down.
TTTTACTCTCGTTTCTCAGTGTCTTCCTAGTGACGGTTTGAAGTTCCTGCAATTTTCACTGTAAAACCTAGTTGGAGCGAGTACTTCCCCTTATATATGTATGGAGTGCAGTTTGCAACTGAAAAGAAACTCTGTGTTCCCACAAGCTAGTTGAAGGTCGGCTTTCACACCACACTTACCTCTCAGAACTGAGCATGTGGAGAGACGTTCGTTCATCTAGCACAAAGGGAACGGGCAGGAGAAACTTTTTTTCTGGTTTCTCAGGGTGTTTCCTAGTGCCGGTTTGAAATTCCTGCAGTTTTCACTGTAAAACCGATTTGGAGCGTGTACCTCCGCATATATATGCATAGATTGCTGTTTGCAACTGAAAAGAAACTGTGTGTTCCCAACAAGCTAGGTGAAGGACGGCTTTCACCACACTTATCTCTCAGAACTAAGCATGTGGAGAGACGTTCGTTCATGTAGAATAATGTGAATGTTTTGCCAGATAAACTTTTAGTCTCGTTTCTCAGTGGGTTTCCTAGTGCCGTTTAAATTCCTGCAGTTTTCACTGTAAAACCGAGTTGGAGCGAGTACCTCCCCATATAAATGTATGGAGTGCAGTTTGCAACTGAAAAGAAACTCTGTGTCCCAAGAAGCTACGTGAAGTGCTGCGGCTTACCACACACATCTCTGAGAACTGAGCATATGGAGAGACGTTCGTTCATCTAACACAAAGGGAACGGGTTGCAGGAGAAACTTTTACTATGGTTCTCAGTGTGTTTCCTAGTGCCAGTTTGAAGTTCCCGCAGTTTTCACTGTAAAACATAGTTGGAGAGAGTATCTCCCCTTATATATGTTGGAGTACAGTTTGCTACTAAAAAGAAACTCTGTGTTCCCAACAAGCTAGGTGAAGGTCGGCTTTCACCACAATAACTCTCAGAAATGAGCATGTGGAGAGACGTTCGTTCATCTAGCACAAAGGGAAACGGGATGCAGGAGAACTTTTTCTCTGGTTTCTCAGTGTGTTTCCTAATGCCGGTTTCAAATTCCTGCAGTTATAACTGTAAAACCAATTTGGAGCGTGTACCTCCCCATATATATGCATAGATTGCAGTCTGCAACTGAAAAGAAACTCTGTGTTCCAACAAGCTAGGTGAAGGACGGTTTTCACTCACAATTATATCTGAGAATTGAGCATGTGGAGAGACGTTCGTTCATCTAGCACAAAGGAAACCGTTTGCAAGGAAACTTTTACTCTCGTTTCTCAGTGTCTTTCCTTTGACGGTTTGATGTTCCTGCAATTTTCACTGTAAAACCGAGTTGGAGCGAGTACTTCCCCTTATATATGTATGGAGTGCAGTTTGCACCTGAAAAGAAACTCTGTGTTCCCAACAAGCTATGTGAAGTACGGCTTTCACACACACTTAACTCTCAGACTGAGCTAGTGGAAAGACGTTCGTTCATCTAGCACACAGAACGGGTTGCAGGAGAAACTTTTACTCTCGTTTCTCAGTGTGTTTCCTAGTGACGGTTAGAAGTTCCTGCAATTCTAACTGTAAAATTGAGTTGGAGCGAGTACTTCACCTTATATAAGTATGGTGTGCAGTTGGCAACTGAAAATAAACTCTGTGTTCCCAAAAAGCTAGGTGAAGGATGGCTTTCACACACACTTATCTCTCAGAATTGAGCATGTTGAGAGACTTTCAATCATCTGGAATAATGGGAATGGTTTGCCACAGAAACTTTTACTCTCGTTTCTCAGTGTGTTTCCTATTGCCGGTTTATATTCCTGCAGTTTTCACTGTAAAACCGAGTTGGAAGTAGTACTTCCTATATATATGTATGGAGTGCAGTTTGCAACTGAAAAGAAACTCTGTGTTGCCAAACAGCAAGGTGAAGGATGGCTTTCACACGCACTATCTCTGAGAAACTCGGCATGTGGAGAGACGTTCGTTCATCTAGCATAAAGGGAACGGGTTTCAGGTGAAACTTTTTTCTCTGGTTTCTCAGTGTGTTCCTAGTGACAGTTTGAAGTTCCTGCCAGTTTTCACTGTAAAACAAGTTGGAGAGTGTACTCCCATATATATGTATGGAGTACGTTTGCAACTGAAAAGAAACTCTGTGTTCCCAACAAGCTAGTGAAGGTCGGCTTTCACACGCACTTACTCTGAGAACTGAGCAT
>NW_022588497.1:0-13833 GCF_009834535.1 Camelus ferus | reverse complement strand
GTATATATTATGGAGTGGAGTTTGCCAAACAAAAGAAACTTTGTGTTCCCAACAAGCTAGGTGAATGACGGCTTTCACACACACTTACCTCTCAGAACTAAGCAGGTGGAGAGACCTTCGTTCATTTAGCACCAAGGGAAAGGGTTGCAGGAGAAACTTTTACTCTGGTTTCTCAGTCTATTTCCTATTGCCGGTTTGAAGTTCCTGCTGGTTTCCCTGTAAAACCGTTTGGAACAAGTACCTCCCCATATATTGTATGGAGTGAAGTTTGCAACTGAAAAGAACTTTGTTTTCCCTTCAAGCTAGTTGAAGGACGGCTTTCACACACACTTATATCTCAGTACTGAGCATGTGCAGACGTTCGTTCATCTACCACCAAGGAACGGTTTGCGGAGAAACTTTACTCTGGTTTCTCAGTCTGTTTCCTAGTGCCGGTTTGAATTTCCTGCAGTTTTCACTGTAAAACCGAGTTGGAGCTAGTACCTCCCCATATATATGTAAGGAGTGGAGTTTTGCACCTGAAAAGAAACTTTGTGTTCCCAACAAGCTTGAAGGACGGCTTTCACACACACTTACCTCTCAGAAACTGAGCATGTGGTGAGACGTTCGTTCATCTACACCAGGGGAACGGTTTTCAGGAGAAACTTTTACTCTGGTATCTCAGTCTGTTTCCTAATGCCGTTTGAAATTCCTGCAGGTTTCACAGTAAACCATTTTGGAACTAGTACCCGTCTCTAAACATATATGGATGGAGTTTGCAACTGAAAAGAAACTTTATATTCCCTTCAAGCTAGGTGAAAGACGGCTTTCACACACACTTATCTCTCAGAACTGAGCATGTGGAGAGAGTTCGTTCATCTAGCACCAAGGGACGGGTTGCAGGAGAAACTTTTACTCTCGTTTCTCAGTCTGTTTCCTAGTACCGGTTTGAAGTTCATGCAGTTTTCATGTAAAACCCTGTTGGAGCTAGTACCTACCCATATATATGTAAGGAGTGGAGTTTGCAACTGAAATGAAACTTTGTGTTCCCTTCAAGCTGGCTGAAGGACGGCTTTCACACACAATAATCTCTCAGAACTGAGCATGTGGATAGACGTTCGTTCATCTAGCACCAAGGGAATGGGTTGAAGGAGAAACTTTTACTCTGGTTTCTCAGTCTGCTTCCTAGTGCCGGTTTGAAGTTCCTGTTTTCACTTTAAAACCGAGTTGGAGCTATTAACTCCCCGTATATATGTATGGAGTGGAGTTTGCAAAACAAAAGAAACTTTGTGTTCCCAACAAGCTAGGTGAATGACGGCTTTCACACACACTTACCTCTCAGAACTAAGCATGTGGAGAGACCTTCGTTCATTTAGCACCAAGGGAACGGGTTGCAGGAGTAACTTTTACTCTGGTTTCTCAGTCTTTTTCCTATTGCCGGTTTGAAGTTCCTGCTGGTTTCACTGTAAAACCGTTTTGGAACAAGTACCTGTACCTCTCCCCATATATATGTATGGAGTGGAGTTTGCAACTGAAAAGGACTTTGTTTTCCCTTCAAGCTAGGTGAAGGACGGCTTTCACACACACTTATCTCTCAGTACTGAGCATGTGCAGAGACGTTCGTTCATCTACCACCAAGGGAACGGTTTGCAGGAGAAACTTTACTCTGGTTTCTCAGTCTGTTTCCTAGTGCCGGTTTGAATTTCCTGCCGTTTTCACTGTAAAACCGAGTTGGAGCTAGTACCTCCCCATATATATGTAAGGAGTGGAGTTTGCAACTGAAAAGTAACTTTGTGTTCCCAACAAGCTAGTTGAAGGACGGCTTTCCAACACACTTACCTCACAGAACTGAGCATGTGGAGAGACGTTCATTCATCTACCACCAAGGGAACGGGTTTCAGGAGAAACTTTTACTCTGGTATCCCAGTCTGTTTCCTAGTGCCGGTTTGAAGTTCATGCATTTTTCACTGTAACACCCTGTTGGAGCTAGTACCTTCCCATATATATGAAAGGATGGAGTTTGCAACTGAAATGAACTTTGTGTTCCCTTCAAGCTGCTGAAGGACGCTTTCACACACACTTATCTCGCAGAAATGAGCATGTGGAGAGACGTTCGTTCATCTAGCACCAAGGGAACAGGTTGAAGGAGAAACTTTTACTCTGGTTTCTCAGTCTGCTTCCCAGTGCCGGGTTGAAGTTCCTGCAGTTTTCACTTTAAAACCAAGTTGGAGCTAGTAACTCCCCATATATATGAATGGAGTGGAGTTTGCAAAAGAAAAGAATCTTTGTGTTCACAGCAAGCTAGGTGAATGACGGCTTTAACACACACTTATCTCTCAGAACTGAGCATGTGGAGAGACGTTCGTTCATCTAGACCAAGGGAACGGGTTGCAGGAGAAACGTTTACTCTGATTTCTCAGTCTGTTTCCTAGTGCCGGTTTTAAGTTCCTGCAGGTTTCACTGTAAAACCATTTTGGTAGTAGTACTTCCCCATATACATGTATGGAATGGAGTTTGCAACTAAAAAGAAACTTTGTGTTCCCTTCAAGCTAGGTGAAGAACGGCTTTCACACACACTTATCTCTCAGAACTGAGCATGTGGAGAGACGTTCGTTCATCTAGCACCAAGGGAACTGGTTGCAGGAGAAACTTATTCTCTGGTTTCTCAGTCTGTTTCCTAATGCCGGTTTGAAATTCCTGCAGGTTTCACGGTAAAACCATTTGGAACTAGTACCTCCCCATATACATGTATGGAGTGGAGTTTGCAACTGAAAAGAAATTTATGTTCCCTTCAAGCTAGGTGAAAGACGGCTTTCACACACACTTATCTCTCAGAACTGAGCATGTGGAGAGATGTTCGTTCATCTAGCATCAAGGGAACGGGTTGCAGGAGAAACTTTTACTCTCGTTTCTCAGTCTGTTTCCTAGTGCCGGTTTGAAGTTCCTACAGGTTTCACTGTAAAACCGTTTTGGTAGTAGTACTTCCCCATATACATGTATGGAATGGAGTTTGCAACTAAAAAGAAACTTTGTGTTCCCTTCAAGCTAGGTGAAGAAAGGCTTTCACACACACTTATCTCTCAGAACTGAGCATGTGGAGAGACGTTCGTTCATCTAGCACCAAGGGAACTGGTTGCAGGAGAAACTTATTCTCGGTTTCTCAGTCTGTTTCCTAATGCCGGTTTTGAAATTCCCTGCAGGTTTCACGGTAAAACCATTTGGAACTAGTACCTCCCCATATACATGTATGGAGTGGAGTTTGCAACTGAAAAGAAATTTATGTTCCCTTCAAGCTAGGTGAAAGACGGCTTTCACACACACTTATCTCTCAGAACTGAGCATGTGGAGAGACGTTCGTTCATCTAGCACCAAGGGAACGGGTTGCAGGAGAAACTTTTACTCTCGTTTCTCAGTCTGTTTCCTAGTGCCGGTTTGAAGTTCCTGCAGGTTTCATGTAAAACCCTGTTGGAGCTAGTACCTACCCATATATAGTAAGGAGTGGAGTTTGCATCTGAAAAGAAACTTTGTGTTTCCCAACAAGCAGCGTGAAGGACGGCTTTCACACACACTTATCTCTCAGAAATTAGCTTGTGAATAGACGTTCCTTCATCTAGCACTAAGGAACGGGTTGCAGGAGAAACTTTTACTCTGGTATCTCAGTCTGTTTCCTAATGCCGGTTTGAAATTCCTGCAGGTTTCACAGTAAAACCATTTTGGAACCTGTACCCTCCCCATAAACATATGGAGTGGAGTTGCACTGAAAAGAACTTTATATTCCCTTCAAGCTAGGTTGAAAGACGGCTTTCACACACACGTATCCTCTCAGAACTGAGCAGGTGGAGAGACGTTCGTTCATCTAGCACCAAGGGAATGGGTTGAAGGAGAAACTTTTACTCTCGTTTCTCAGTCTGTTTCCTAGTACCGGTTTGAAGTTCATGCAGTTTTCATGTAAACCCTGTTGGAGCTAGTACCTACCCATATTATGTAAGGAGTGGAGTTTGGCAACTGAAAGGAACTTTGTGTTCCCTTCAGCTGGCTGAAGGACGGCTTTCACACACATTAATCTCTCAGAACTGAGCATGTGGAGAGACGTTCGTTCATCTAGCACCAAGGGAATGGGTTGAAGGAGAAACTTTACTCTGGTTCTCAGTCTGCTTCCTAGTGCCGTTTGAAGTTCCTGCAGTTTTCTCTTTAAAACCGAGTTGGAGCTATTAACTCCCCGTATATATGTATGGAGTGGAGTTTGCAAAACAAAAGAAACTTTGTGTTCCCAACAAGCTAGGTGAATGACGGCTTTCACACACACTTACCTCTCAGAACTAAGCATGTGGAGAGACCTTCGTTCATTTAGCACCAAGGGAACGGGTTGCAGGAGTAACTTTTACTCTGGTTTCTCAGTCTTTTTCCTATTGCCGGTTTGAAGTTCCTGCTGGTTTCACTGTAAAACCGTTTTGGAACAAGTACCTCCCCATATATATGTATGGAGTGGAGTTTGCAACTGAAAAGAACTTTGTTTTCCCTTCAAGCTAGGTGAAGGACGGCTTTCACACACACTTATCTCTCAGTACTGAGCATGTGCAGAGACGTTCGTTCATCTACCACCAAGGGAACGGTTTGCAGGAGAACTTACTCTGGTTTCTCAGTCTGTTTCCTTGTGCCGGTTTGAATTTCCTGCCGTTTTCACTGTAAAACCGAGTTGGAGCTAGTACCTCCCCATATATATGTAAGGAGTGGAGTTTGCAACTGAAAAGAAACTTTGTGTTCCCAACAAGCTAGTTGAAGGACGGCTTTCAAACACACTTACCTCACAGAACTGAGCATGTGGAGAGACGTTCATTCATCTACCACCAAGGGAACGGGTTTCAGGAGAAACTTTTACTCTGGTATCCCGGTCTGTTTCCTAGTGCCGGTTTGAAGTTCCTGCAGGTTTCACTGTAAAATAGATTTGGAGCTAGTACCTCCCCATATTTATGTATGGAGTGGAGTTTGCACCTGAAAGAAATTTGTGTTCCCAACAAGCTAGGTGAATGACGGCTTTCCCACCACATTAATCTCTCAGAAACTGAGCATGTGGAGAGACGTTCGTTCATCTAGCACCAAGGGAGCGGGTTGCAGGAGAAACTTTTACTCTAGTTTCTCAGTCTGTTTCCTAGTGCCGGTTTGAATTTCCTGCAGGTTTCACTGTAAAATCGTTTTGGTAGTAGTACCTCCCCATATACATGTATGGAGTGGAGTTTGCAACTAAAAAGAACTTTCTTTTCCCACAAGCTAGGTGAAGTACAGCTTTCACACACAATTATCTCTCAGAACTTAGCTTGTGGATAGACGTTCCTTCATGTAGCACCAAGGGAACGGGTTGCAGGAGAAACTTTTACTCTGGTTTCTCAGTCTGCTTCCTAGTGCCGGTTTGAAATTCCTTCATGTTTCACTTTAAAACCGTTTTGGAACTAGTACCTCCCCATATACATGTATGGAGTGGAGTTTGCAACTGAAAAGTAACTTTGTGTTCCCTTCAAGCTAGATGAAAGACGGCTTTCACACACACTTATCTCTCAGAACTGAGCATATGGGGAGACGTTCGTTCATATAGCACCAAGGGATCGGGTTGCAGGAGAAACTTTTACTCTGGTTTCTCAGTCTGTTTCCTAATGCCGGTTTGAAATTCCTGCAGGTTTCACGGTAAAACCATTTTGGAACTAGTACATCCCCATATACATGTATGGAGTGGAGTTTGCAACTGAAAAGAAACTTTATGTTCCCTTCAAGCTATGTGAAGGACGGCTTTCACACACACTTATCTCTCAGAACTGAGCATGTGGAGAGACGTTCGTTCATCTAGCACCAAGGGAACGGGTTGCAGGAGAAACTTTACTCTCGTTTCTCAGTCTGTTTCCTAGTGCCGGTTTGAAGTTCATGCATTTTTCACTGTAAAACCCTGTTGGAGCTAGTACCTTCCCATATATATGAAAGGAGTGGAGTTTGCAACTGAAATGAAACTTTGTCTTCCCTTCAAGCTGGCTGAAGGACGGCTTTCACACACACTTATCTCGCAGAAATGAGCATGTGGAGAGACGTTCGTTCATCTAGCACCAAGGGAACAGGTTGAAGGAGAAACTTTTACTCTGGTTTCTCAGTCTGCTTCCCAGTGCCGGGTTGAAGTTCCTGCAGTTTTCACTTTAAAACCGAGTTAGAGCTAGTAACTGCCCATATATATGAATGGAGTGGAGTTTGCAAAAGAAAAGAATCTTTGTGTTCACAGCAAGCTAGGTGAATGACGGCTTTAACACACACTTATCTCTCAGAACTGAGCATGTGGAGAGACGTTCGTTCATCTAGAACCAAGGGAACGGGTTACAGGAGAAACGTTTACTCTGATTTCTCAGTCTGTTTCCTAGTGCCGGTTTTAAGTTCCTGCAGGTTTTACTGTAAAACCGTTTTGGTAGTAGTACTTCCCCATATACATGTATGGAATGGAGTTTGCAACTAAAAAGAAACTTTGTGTTCCCTTCAAGCTAGGTGAAGAACGGCTTTCACACACACTTATCTCTCAGAACTGAGCATGTGGAGAGACGTTCGTTCATCTAGCACCAAGGGAACTGGTTGCAGGAGAAACTTATTCTCTGGTTTCTCAGTCTGTTTCCTAATGCCGGTTTGAAATTCCTGCAGGTTTCACGGTAAACCATTTTGGAACTAGTACCTCCCCATATACATGTATGGAGTGGAGGTTGCAACTGAAAGAATTTATGTTCCCTTCAAGCTAGGTGAAAGACGGCTTTCACACACACTTATCTCTCAGAACTGAGCATTGGAGAGACGTTCGTTCATCTAGCACCAAGGGAACGGGTTGCAGGAGAAACTTTTACTCTCGTTTCTCAGTCTGTTTCCTAGTGCCGGTTTGAAGTTCCTGCAGGTTTCACTGTAAAACCGTTTTGGTAGTAGTACTTCCCGTATACATGTATGGAATGGAGTTTGCAACTAAAAAGAAACTTTGTGTTCCCTTCAAGCTAGGTGAAGAAAGGCTTTCACACACACTTATCTCTCAGAACTGAGCATGTGGAGAGACGTTCGTTCATCTAGCACCAAGGGAACTGGTTGCAGGAGAAACTTATTCTCTGGTTTCTCAGTCTGTTTCCTAATGCCGGTTTGAAATTCCTGCAGGTTTCACGGTAAAACCATTTTGGAACTAGTACCTCCCCATATACATGTATGGAGTGGAGTTTGCAACTGAAAAGAAATTTATGTTCCCTTCAAGCTAGGTGAAAGACGGCTTTCACACACACTTATCTCTCAGAACTGAGCATGTGGAGAGACGTTCGTTCATCTAGCACCAAGGGAACGGGTTGCAGGAGAAACTTTTACTCTCGTTTCTCAGTCTGTTTCCTAGTGCCGGTTTGAAGTTCCTGCAGGTTTCATGTAAAACCCTGTTGGAGCTAGTACCTACCCATATATATGTAAGGAGAGGAGTTTGCAACTGAAAAGAAACTTTGTGTTCCCAACAAGCTAGGTGAAGGACGGCTTTCACACACACTTATCTCTCAGAAATTAGCTTGTGAATAGACGTTCCTTCATCTAGCACCAAGGGAACGGGTTGCAGGAGAAACTTTTACTCTCGTTTCTCAGTCTGCTTCCTTTTGCCGGTTTGAAGTTCCTGCAGTTTTCACTTTAGAACCGAGTTGGAGCGAGTAACTCCCCGTATATATGTATGGAGTGGAGTTTGCCAAACAAAAGAAACTTTGTGTTCCCAACAAGCTAGGTGAATGACGGCTTTCACACACACTTACCTCTCAGAACTAAGCAGGTGGAGAGACCTTCGTTCATTTAGCACCAAGGGAACGGGTTGCAGGAGAAACTTTTACTCTGGTTTCTCAGTCTATTTCCTATTGCCGGTTTGAAGTTCCTGCTGGTTTCACTGTAAAACCGTTTTGGAACAAGTACCTCCCCATATATATGTATGGAGTGAAGTTTGCAACTGAAAAGAACTTTGTTTTCCCTTCAAGCAATTTGAAGGACGGCTTTCACACACACTTATATCTCAGTACTGAGCATGTGCAGAAACGTTCGTTCATCTACCACCAAGGGAACGGTTTGCAGGAGAAACTTTACTCTGGTTTCTCAGTCTGTTTCCTAGTGCCGGTTTGAATTTCCTGCAGGTTTCACTGTAAAATCGTTTTGGTAGTAGTACCTCCCCATATACATGTATGGAGTGGAATTTTCAACTAAAAAGAAACTTTGTGTTCCCAACAAGCTAGGTGAAGTACAGCTTTCACACACAATTATCTCTCAGAACTTAACTTGTGGTTAGACGTTCCTTCATCTAGCACCAAGGGAACGGGTTGCAGGAGAAACTTTTACTCTGGTTTCTCAGTCTGCTTCCTAGTGCCGGTTTGAAATTCCTTCATGTTTCAATTTAAAACCGTTTTGGAACTAGTACCTCCCCAAATAAATGTATGGAGTGGAGTTTGCAACTGAAAAAAAACTTTATGTTCCTTTCAAGCTAGGTGAAAGACGGCTTTCACACACACTTATCTCTCAGAACTGAGCATTTGGAGAGACGTTAGTTCATATAGCACCAATGGATCGGGTTGCAGGAGAAACTTTTACTGTGGTTTCTCAGTCTGTTTCCTAGTGCCGGTTTGAAGTTCATGCATTTTTCACTGTAAAACACTGTTGGAGCTAGTACCTACCCATATAAATATAAGGAGTGGAGTTTGCAACTGAAATGAAACTTTGTGTTCCCTTCAAGCTGGCTGAAGGATGGCTTTCACACATACTTATCTCTCAGAACTGAGCATGTGGAGAGACGTTCCTTCATCTAGCACCAAGGGAACGTGTTGCAGGAGAAATTTTTACTCTGGTTTCTCAGTCTTCTTCCCAGTGCCGGTTTTAAGTTCCTGCAGTTTTCACTTTAAAACGAGTTGTAGGTAGTAACTCCCCATATATATGTATGGAGTGGAGTTTGCAAAAAAAAGAAACTTTGTATTCCCAACAAGCTAGGTGAAGGACGGCTTTCACACACACTTACCTCTCAGAACTGAGCATGTGGAGAGATGTTCGTTCATTTAGCACCAAGGGAACGGGTTGCAGGAGAATCTTTTACTCTGGTTCTCAGTGTGTTTCCTAGTGCCGGTTTGAAATTCCTGCTGGTTTCACTGTTAAAACCGTTGTGAAACTAGTACCTCCCCATATATATGTATAGATTGGAGTTTGCAACTGAAAAGAAACTTTGATTTCCCTTCAACTTGGTGAAAGACGACTTTCACACACAATTATCTCTCAGAACTGAGCTTGTGGGTAGAAGTTTCGTTCATCTAGCACCAAGGGAACTGGTTGCAGGAAGAACTTTTACTCTGGTTCTCAGTCTGTTTCCTAGTGCCGGTTGAAGTTCCTGCAGTTTACACTTTAAAACCGAGTTGGAGCTAGTACCTCCCATATACATGTATGGAGTGGAGTTTGCGAATGAAAAGTAACTTTGTGTTCCCAACAAGCTAGTTGAAGTACGGCTTCACACACACTTATCTCTGAGAACTGAGCTTGTGGATAGACTTTCGTTCATCTAGAACCAATGGATCGGGTTGCAGGATAATCTTTTACGCTGTTTTCTCTCAGTCTGCTTCCTAGTTCCAATTGAAGTTCCTGCAGTTTTCACTTAAAAACGAGTTGGAAGTAGTAAATCCCCATATATAGTATGGAGTGGAGTTTGCAAAAGAAAAGACACTTTGTGTTTCCAACAAGCAAGTGAAGTACGGCTGTCACACACATTTTATCTCTCGAACTGAGCATTTGGAGAGACGTTTGTTCATATAGCACCAAGGGATCGGTTTGCATGAGTAACTTTGTACTCTGGTTTCTCAGTCTGTTTCCTAATGCCGGATTGAAATTAGTGCAGGTTTCACGGTAAAACCCTGTTGGAGCTAGCACCTACCCATATACATGTATGGAGTGGAGTTTGCAACTGAAAACAAACTTTATGTTCCCTTCAAGCTAGGTGAAGGACGTCTTCACACACACATATCTCTCAGAACTGAGCATGTGAAGAGACGTTCGTTCATCTAGCACCAGGGAACGGGTGCAGGAGAAACTTTTATTCTGGTTCTCAGTCTGTTTCCTTGTGCCGGTTTGGAGTTCATGCAATTTTCACTGTAAAACCCTATTGGAGCTAGAACCTACCCATATATATGTAAGGAGGGGAGTTTGCAACTTAAAAGAAACTTTGTGTTCCCCTTCAAGGTGCTGAAGGACGGCTTTCATACACACTTATCTCTCAGAAAACTGAGCATGTTGCAAGAGACGTTCGTTCATCAAGCACCAAGGGAACGGGTTGAAGGAGGAACTTTTACTCTGGTTCTCAGTCTGCTTCCTAGAGACGGGTGAATTTCCTGCAGTTTTCATTTTAAAACCGAGTTGGAGCTAGTAACTCCCATATATATGAATGGAGTGGAGTTTGCAAAAGAAAAGAATCTTTGTTTCCCAGCCAGCTAGGTGAATGATGGCTTTAACACACACTTACCTCTCCTGAACTGAGCATGTGGAGAGAGATTCGTTCATCTAGCACCAAGGAACGGGTTGCAGGAAGAAACTTTTTACTCTGCGTTTCTCAGTCTGTTTCTTACTGCCGGTTTTAAGTTCCTGCAGGTTTCACTGTAAAACAGTTTTGGTAGTAGTACCTCCCCATATACATGTATGGAATGGAGTTTGCAAGTAAAAAGAAACTTTGTGTTCCCTTCAAGCTAGGTGAAGTACGGCTTTCACACACAATTATCTCTCAGAACTGAGTATGTGGAGAGACGTTCATTCATCTAGCACCAAGGGAACGGGTTGCAGGAGAAACTTTATTCTGGTTTCTCAGTCTGTTTCCTAGTGCCGGTTTGATGTTCCTGCAGTTTTCACTGTAAAACTGAGTTGGAGCTTGTACTCCCCATATATATTAAGGACTGGAGTTTGCAACTGAAAGAACTTTGTGTTCCCAACAAGGCTAGGTGAAGTATAGCTTTCACACACACTTATCTCTCATAACTTAGCTTTTTCATAGACGTTCCTTCATCTAGCACCAAGGGAACGGGTTGCAGGAGAATCTTTTACTCTGGTTTCTCAGTCTTTTTCCTAGTGCCGGTTTTTAAGTTCCTGCAGTTTTCACTTTACAATGAGTTGTAGCTAGTACTCCCCATATATATGTATGGAGTGGAGTTTTGCAAAGAAAAGAAACTTTGTAATCCCAACAAGCTAGGTGAAGGACGGCTTTCAAACACACTTACCTCTCAGAACTGAGCATGTGGAGAGACGTTCGTTCATTAGCACCAAGGGAACGGGTTGCAGGAGAATCCTTTACTCTGGTTTCTCAGTGTGTTTCCTAGTGCCGGTTTGAAGTTCCTGCTGGTTTCACTGTTAAAACCGTTGTGAAACTAGTACCACCCCATATATATGTATAGATTTGACTTTGCAACTGAAAAGAAACTTTGATTTCCCTTCAACTTGGTGAAGGACGACTTTCACACACACTTATCTCTCAGAACTGAGCTTGTGGGTAGAAGTTCGTTCATCTAGCACCAAGGGAACTGGTTGCAGGAAGAACTTTTACTCTGGTTTCTCAGTCTGTTTCCTAGTGCCAGGTTTGAAGTTCCTGCAGTTTACACTTTAAAACCGAGTGGAGCTAGTACCTCCCATATATATGTATGGAGTGGAGTTTGCGACTGAAAGTAACTTTGTGTTCCCAACAAGCTAGTTGAAGTACGGCTTTCACACACACTTATCTCTGAGAAATGAGCTTGTGGATAGACTTTCGTTCATCTAGAACCAATGGATCGGGTTGCAGGATAATCTTTTACTCTGTTTTCTCAGTCTGCTTCCTAGTTCCAATTTGAAGTTCCTGCAGTTTTCACTTTAAAACCGAGTTGGAAGTAGTAAATCCCCATATATATGTATGGAGTGGAGTTTGCAAAAGAAAAGACACTTTGTGTTTCCAACAAGCAAGGTGAAGTACGGCTGTCACACACATTTATCTCTCAGAACTGAGCATTTGGAGAGACGTTTGTTCATATAGCACCAAGGGATCGGTTTGCAGGAGTAACTTTTACTCTGGTTTCTCAGTCTGTTTCCTAATGCCGGATTGAAATTAGTGCAGGTTTCACGGTAAAACCCTGTTGGAGCTAGCAACTACCCATATACATGTATGGAGTGGAGTTTGCAACTGAAAAGAAACTTTGTGTTCCCTTCAAGCTAGGTGAAGGACGGCTTTCACACACACTTATCTCTCAGAACTGAGCATGTGGAGAGACGTTCGTTCATCTAGCACCAAGGGAACGGGTTGCAGGAGAAACTTTTATTCTGGTTTCTCACTCTGTTTCCTTGTGCCGGTTTGGAGTTCCTGCAATTTTCACTGTAAAACCCTATTGGAGCTAGTACCTACCCATATATATGTAAGGAGGGGAGTTTGCAACTGAAAAGAAACTTTGTGTTCCCTTCAAGGTGGCTGAAGGACGGCTTTCATACACACTTATCTCTCAGAACTGAGCATGTGCAGAGACGTTCGTTCATCAAGCACCAAGGGAACGGGTTGAAGGAGAAACTTTTACTCTGGTTTCTCAGTCTGCTTCCTAGTGCCGGGTTGAATTTCCTGCAGTTTTCATTTTAAAACCGTGTTGGGGGTAGTAACTCCCCATATAAATGAATGGAGTGGGGTTTGCAAAAGAAAAGAATCTTTGTGTTACCAGCCAGCTAGGTGAATGATGGCTTTAACACACACTTACCTCTCTGAACTGAGCATGTGGAGAGAGATTCGTTCATCTAGCACCAAGGAACGGGTTGCAGGAGAAACTTTTACTCTGGTTTCTCAGTCTGTTTCTTAGTGCCGTTTTTAAGTTCCTGCAGGTTTCACTGTAAAACAGTTTTGGTAGTAGTACCTCCCCATATACATGTATGGAATGGAGTTTGCAAGTAAAAAGAAACTTTGTGTTCCCTTCAAGCTAGGTGAAGTACGGCTTTCACACACACTTATCTCTCAGAACTTAGCTTTTTGATAGACGTTCCTTCATCTATCACCAAGGGAACGGGTTGCAGGAGAATCTTTTAATCTGGTTTCTCAGTCTGCTTCCGTGCCGGTTTTAAGTTCCTGCAGTTTTCACTTTACAACGAGTTGTAGCTAGTAACTCCCATATAATGTATGGAGTGGAGTTTGCAAAAGAAAAGAAACTTTGTATTCCCAACAAGCTAGGTGAAGGACGGCTTTCAAACACACTTACCTCTCAGAACTGAGCATGTGGAGAGACGTTCGTTCATTTAGCACCAGGGGAACGGGTTGCAGGAGAATCTTTTACTCTGGTTTCTCAGTGTGTTTCCTAGTGCCGGTTTGAAGTTCCTGCTGGTTTCACTGTTAAACCGTTGTGAAACTAGTACCTCCCCATATATATGTATAGATTGGAGTTTGCAACTGAAAAGAAACTTGATTTCCCTTCAACTTGTTGAAGGACGACTTTCACACACACTTATCTCTCAGAACTGAGCTTGTGGGTAGAAGTTCGTTCATCTAGCACCAAGGGAACTGGTTGCAGGAAGAACTTTTACTCTGGTTTCTCAGTCTGTTTCCTAGTGCCGGTTTGAAGTTCCTGCAGTTTACACTTTAAAACCGAGTTGGAGCTAGTACCTCACCATATATATGTATGGAGTGGAGTTTGCGACTGAAAAGTAACTTTGTGTTCCCAACAAGCTAGTTGAAGTACGGCTTTCACACACACTTATCTTTGAGAACTGAGCTTGTGGATAGACTTTCGTTCATCTAGCACCAATGGATCGGTTTGCAGGATAATCTTTTACTCTGGTTTCTCAGTCCGCTTCCTAGTTCCAATTTGAAGTTCCTGCAGT
>NW_022588496.1:0-13842 GCF_009834535.1 Camelus ferus | reverse complement strand
TCATGTAAAACCGAGTTGGAGCTAGTACTTCCCCATATATATGTATGGAGTAGAGTTTGCAAGTGAAAAGAAACTTTGTGTTCCCAACAAGCTAGTTGAAGAACGGCTTACACACCCACTTATCTCTCAGAACTGAGCATGTGGAGAGACTTTCTTTCAATCTAGCACAAATGGAACGAGTTTCAGGGGGAATACCCCTTTTACTCTGGTTTCTCAGACTGTTTCCTGAGTAGCCGGTTTGAAGTTCCTAGCAGTTTTACACTGTAAAACAGACTGTTCGGTGGCTAGTACCTCCGCATGTATATGTATGGTGTGCGTGTTTGCAAGTGAAAAGAAACTTTGTGTTCCCAACCAAGCAGGAGTGAAAGGACGGCGTTAACACACACATATCTCTCAGAAATGAGCATGTGGAGAGACGTTCTTTCATCTAGCACAAAGGTAACGGGTTTCAGGAGAAACTTTTTACTCTGGTTTCTCAGTCTGTTTCCTAGCTGCCGGTTTGAAGTTCCTGCAGTTTCACTGTAAAACCGTGTTGGAGCTAAGTACTTCCCCATAATATATATGGATTAGAGTTTGCAAGTTAAAAGAAACGTTGTGTTTCCCAACAAGCTAGGTGAAGGACGGCTTCCACACACACTTATCTCTCAGAACAGAGCATGTGGAGAGACGTTCGTTCATCTAGCACTAAGGGAACGGTTTGCAAGAGAAACTTTTACTCTGCTTTCTCAGTCTGCTTCCTAGTACCGGTTTGTAGTTCCTGCAATTTTCACTATAAAACCGAGTTGAGTCTAGTACGTCCCCATATATGTATAGAGTGGATTTTGCAACTGAAAAGAAACTTTGTGTTCCCAACAAGCTAGGTGAAGGACGGCTTTCACACACACATATCTCTCAGAAATGAGCATGTGGAGAGGCGTTCGTTCATCTAGCACAAATGGAACGGGTTGCAGGGGAAACTTTTACTCTGGTTTCTCATTCTGTTTCCTACTGCCGGTTTGAAGTTCCTGCAGTTTTCACAGTAAAACCGAGTTGGAGCTAGTACTTCCCCATATATGTGTATGGAGTAGAGTTGGCAAGTGAAAATAAACTTTGTGTTCCCAACAAGCTAGTTGAAGGACGGCTTCAACACACACATTTCTCTCAGAAATGAGCATGTGGAGAGACGTTCGTTCATCTAGCACAAAGGGAACGGGTTTCAGGAGAAACTTTTTCGCTGGTTTCTCAGTCTGTTTCCTACTGCCGGTTTGAAGTTCCTGAAGTTTTCACTGTAAAACCGAGTTGGAGCTCGTACCTCACCATATATATGTATGGAGTGATGTTTGCAAGTGAAAAGAAACTTTGTGTTCTCAACAAGCAAGTTGAAGGACGGCTTTCACACACAGATATCTCTCAGAAATGAGCATGTGGAGAGACGTTCGTTCATCTAGCACAAAGGGAACCGTTTGCAGGGTATACTTTTACTCTGGTTTCTCAGTCTGTTTCCTACTGCCGGTTTGAAGTTCCTGCAGATTTCACTGTAAAACCGAGTTGGAGCTAGTACTTCCACATATATATATATGGAGTAGAGTTTGCAAGTGAAAAAAACTTTGTGTTCCCAACAAGCTAGGTGAAGGACGGCTTCCACACACACTTATCTCTCAGAAACTGAGCACGTGTAGAGAAGTTCTTTCATCTAGCACAAAGGGAACGGGTTGCAGGGGAAACTTTTACTCTGGTTTCTCAGTCTGTTTCCTAGTGCCGGTTTGAAGCTCCAGCAGTTTTCACTGTAAAACCGAGTTGGAGCTAGTACCTCACCATATATATGTATGGAGTGGATTTTGCAACTTAAAAGAAACTTTGAATTCCCAAAAAGCTAGGTGAAGGACGGCTTTCACACACACATATCTCTCAGAAATGAGCATGTGGAGAGACGTTCGTTCATCTAGCACAAAGGGAACGGGTTGCAGGGGAAACTTTTACTCTGGTTTCTCAGTCTGTTTCCTAGTGCCGGTTTGAAGTTCCTGCAGTTTTCACTGTAAAACAGAGTTGGAGCTAGTACCTCCCCATTATATATGTATGGAGTGGAGTTTCCAACTGAAAAGAAACTTTGTGTTCCCAACAAGCTAGGTGAAGGACGGCTTTCACACACATATATCTCTCAGAACTGAGCATGTGGAGAGACGTTCTTTCATCTAGCACAAAGGGAACGGGTTTCAGGAGAAACTTTTACTCTGGTTTCTCAGTCTGTTTCCTAGTGCCGGTTTGAAGTTCCTGAAGTTTTCACTGTAAAACCGAGTTGGAGCTATTACCTCCCCATATATATGTATGGAGTGGTTTTTGCAATGGAAAAGAAACTTTGTGTTCTCAACATGCTAGGTGAAGGACGGCTTTCACACACACATATCTCTCAAAAATGAGCATGTGGAGAGACGTTCGTTCATCTAGCACAAAGGGAACCGTTTGCAGGGGAAACTTTTACTCTCGTTTCTCAGTCTGTTTCCTAGTGCCGGTTTGAATTTCCTGCAGTTTTCACTGTAAAACCGTGTTGGAGCTAGTACTTCCCCATATATATGTAAGGAGTAGAGATTGCAAGTGAAAAGAAACTTTGTGTTCCCAACAAGCTATGTGAAGTATGGCTTCCACACACACTTATCACTCAGAACTGAGCATGTGGAGAGACGTTCGTTCATCTAGCACAAAGGGAACGTGTTTCAGGAGAAACTTTTACTCTGGTTTCTCAGTCTGTTTCCTATTGCCGGTTTGAAGTTCCTGCAGTTTTCACTGTAAAACCGAGTTGGGGCTAGTACGTCCCCTTATATATGTATGGAGTGGATTTTGCAACTGAAAGAAACTTTGTGTTCCCAACAAGCTAGGTGAAGGACGGCTTTCACACACACATACCTCTCAGAAATGAGCATGTGGAGAGACGTTCGTTCATCTAGCACAAATGGAACGGGTTGCAGGGGAAACTTTTACTCTGGTTTCTCAGTCTGTGTCCTACTGCCGGTTTGAAGTTCCTGCAGTTTTCACTGTAAAACCGAGTTGGAGTTAGTACTTCCCCATATATATGTATGGAGTAGAGTTGGCAAATGAAAGGAACTTTGTGTTCCCAACAAGCTAGTTGAAGGACGGCTTCCACACACACTTATCTCTCAGAACTGAGCATGTGGAGAGACGTTCGTTCATCTAGCACAAAGGGAACGGGTTTTAGGAGAAAATTTTACTCTGGTTTCTCAGTCTGTTTCCTAGTGCCGGTTTGAAGTTCCTGCAGTTTTCTGTATAACAGAGTTGGAGCTAGTACTTCCCCATATATATGTATTGAGTAGAGTTTGCAAGTGAAAAGAAACTTTGTGTTCCCAACAAGCTAGGTGAAGGACGGCTTCCACACACACTTATCTCTCAGAACTGAGCATGTGGAGAGACGTTCGTTCATCTAGCACAAAGGGAACGGGTTTTAGGAGAAACTTTTTCTCTGTTTTCTCAGTCTGTTTCCTACTGCCGGTTTGAAGTTCCTGAAGTTTTCACTGTAAAACCGAGTTGGAGCTAGTACCTCACCATATATATGTATGGAGTGATGTTTGCAAGTGAAAAGAAACTTTGTGTTCTCAACAAGCAAGGTGAAGGACGGCTTTCACACACAGATATCTCTCAGAAATGAGCATGTGGAGAGACGTTCGTTCATCTAGCACAAAGGGAACCGTTTGCAGGGGATACTTTTACTCTGGTTTCTCAGTCTGTTTCCTACTGCCGGTTTGAAGTTCCTGCAGATTTCACTGTAAAACCGAGTTGGAGCTAGTACTTCCACATATATATGTATGGAGTAGAGTTTGCAAGTGAAAAAAGCTTTGTGTTCCCAACAAGCTAGGTGAAGGACGGCTTCCACACACACTTATCTCTCAGAACTGAGCACGTGTAGAGAAGTTCTTTCATCTAGCGCAAAGGGAACGGGTTGCAGGGGAAACTTTTACTCTGGTTTCTCAGTCTGTTTCCTAGTGCCGTTTTGAAGCTCCAGCATTTTTCACTGTAAAACCGAGTTGGAGCTAGTACCTCACCATATATATGTATGGAGTGGATTTTGCAACTTAAAAGAAACTTTGAGTTCCCAAAAAGCTAGGTGAAGGACGACTTTCACACACACATATCTCTCAGAAATGAGCATGTGGAGAGACGTTCGTTCATCTAGCACAAAGGGAACGGGTTGCAGGGGAAACTTTTACTCTGGTTTCTCAGTCTGTTTCCTAGTGCCGGTTTGAAGTTCCTGCAGTTTTCACTGTAAAACAGAGTTGGAGCTAGTACCTCCCCTTATATATGTATGGAGTGGAGTTTCCAACTGAAAAGAAACTTTGTGTTCCCACAAGCTAGTTGAAGGACGGCTTTCACACACATATATCTCTCAGAACTGAGCATGTGGAGAGACGTTCTTTCATCTAGCAAAAAGGGAACGGGTTTCAGGAGAAACTTTTACTCTGGTTTCTCAGTCTGTTTCCTAGTGCCGGTTTGAAGTTCCTGAAGTTTTCACTGTAAAACCGAGTTGGAGCTAGTACCTCACCATATATATGTATGGAGTGGATTTTGCAATTGAAAAGAAACTTTGTGTTCTCAACATGCTAGGTGAAGGACCGCTTTCACACACACATATCTCTCAATAATGAGCATGTGGAGAGACGTTCATTCATCTAGCACAAAGGGAACCGTTTGCAGGGGAAACTTTTACTCTGGTTTCTCAGTCTGTTTCCTAGTGCCGGTTTGAAGTTCCTGCAGTTTTCACTGTAAAACCGTGTTGGAGCTACTACTTCCCCATATATATGTAAGGATTAGAGATTGCAAGTGAAAAGAAACTTTGTGTTCCCAACAAGCTATGAGAAGTATGGCTTCCACACACACTTATCTCTCAGAATTGAGCATGTGGAGAGACGTTCGTTCATCTAGCACAAAGGGAACGTGTTACAGGAGAAACTTTTACTCTGGATTCTCAGTCTGTTTCCTAGTGCCGGTTTGAAGTTCCTGCAGTTTTCACTGTAAAACAGAGTTGGGGCTAATACGTCCCCTTATATATTTATGGAGTGGATTTTGCAACTGAAAAGGAACTTTGTGTTCCCAACAAGCTAGGTGAAGGACGGCTTTCACACACATATCTCTCAGAAATGAGCATGTGGATAGACGTTCGTTCATCTAGCACAAATGGAACGGTTTGCAGGGGAAACTTTTAATCTGGTTTCTCAGTCTGTTTCCTACTGCCGGTTTGAAGTTCCTGCAGTTTTCTGTAAAACAGAGTTGGAGCTAGTACTTCCCCATATATATGTATTGAGTAGAGTTTGCAAGTGAAAAGGAACTTTGTGTTCTCAACAAGCAAGATGAAGGACGGCTTTCACACACAGATATTTCTCAGAAATGAGCATGTGGAGAGACGTTCGTTCATCTAGCACAAAGGGAACCGTTTGCAGGGGATACTTTTACTCTGGTTTCTCAGTCTGTTTCCTACTGCCGGTTTGAAGTTCCTGCAGATTTCACTGTAAAACCGAGTTGGAGCTAGTACTTCCACATATATATGTATGGAGTAGAGTTTGCAAGTGAAAAAAGCTTTGTGTTCCCAACAAGCTAGGTGAAGGACGGCTTCCACACACACTTATCTCTCAGAACTGAGCACGTGTAGAGAAGTTCTTTCATCTAGCACAAAGGGAACGGGTTGCAGGGGAAACTTTTACTCTGGTTTCTCAGTCTGTTTCCTAGTGCCGGTTTGAAGCTCCAGCAGTTTTCACTGTAAAACCGAGTTGGAGCTAGTACCTCACCATATATATGTATGGAGTGGATTTGGCAACTTAAAAGAAACTTTGAGTTCCCAAAAAGCTAGGTGAAGGACGGCTTTCACACACACATATCTCTCAGAAATGAGCATGTGGAGAGACGTTCGTTCATCTAGCACAAACCGAACGGGTTGCAGGGGAAACTTTTACTCTGGTTTCTCAGTCTGTTTCCTAGTGCCGGTTTGAAGTTCCTGCAGTTTTCACTGTAAAAAAGAGTTGGAGCTAGTACCTCCCCTTATATATGTATGGAGTGGAGTTTCCAACTGAAAAGAAACTTTGTGTTCCCAACAAGCTAGGTGAAGGACGGCTTTCACACACATATATCTCTCAGAACTGAGCATGTGGAGAGACGTTCTTTCATCTAGCAAAAAGGCAACGGGTTTCAGGAGAAACTTTTACTCTGGTTTCTCAGTCTGTTTCCTAGTGCCGGTTTGAAGTTCCTGAAGTTTTCACTGTAAAACCGAGTTGGAGCTAGTACCTCACCATATATATGTATGGAGTGGTTTTTGCAATTGAAAAGAAACTTTGTGTTCTCAACATGCTAGGTGAAGGACGGCTTTCACACACAGATATCTCTCAAAATGAGCATGTGGAGAGACGTTCAGTTCATCTAGCACAAAGGGAACCGTTTGCAGAGGAAACTTTTACTCTGGTTTCTCAGTCTGTTTCCTAGTGCCGGTTTGAAGTTCCTGCAGTTTTCACTGTAAAACCGTGTTGGAGCTAGTATTTCCCCATATATATGTAAGGAGTAGAGATTGCAAGTGAAAAGAAACTTTGTGTTCCCAACAAGCTATGTGAAGTATGGCTTCCACACACACTTATCTCTCAGAACTGAGCATGTGGAGAGACGTTCGTTCATCTAGCACAAAGGGAACTTGTTTCAGGAGAAACTTTTACTCTGGTTTCTCAGTCTGTTTCCTAGTGCCGGTTTGAAGTTCCTGCAGTTTTCACTGTAAAACAGAGTTGGGGCTAGTACGTCCCCTTATATATGTATGGAGTGGATTTTGCAACTGAAAAGGAACTTTGTGTTTCCCAACAAGCTAGGTGAAGGACGGCTTTCACACACACATATCTCTCAGAAATGAGCATGTGGAGAGACGTTCGTTCATCTAGCACAAATGGAACGGTTTGCAGGGAAACTTTTACTCTGGTTTCTCAGTCTGTTTCCTACTGCCGGTTTGAAGTTCCTGCTGTTTTCACTGTAAAACCGAGTTGGAGTTAGTACTTCCCCATATATATGTATGGAGTAGAGTTTGCAAGTGAAAAGAAACTTTGTGTCCCAACAAGCTAGGTGAAGGACGGCTTCCACACACACATATCTCTAAGAAATGAGCATGTGGAGAGACGTTCGTTCATCTAGCACAAAGGGAACGGGTTTCAGGAGAAACTTTTACTCTGGTTTCTCAGTCTGTTTCATAGTGCCGGTTTGAAGTTCCTGCAGTTTTCACTGTAAAACCGAGTTGGGGCTAGTACGTCCCCATATATATGTATGGATTGGATTTTGCAACTGAAAAGAAACTTTGTGTTCCCAACAAGCTAGGTGAAGGACGGCTTTCACACACACATATCTCTCAGAATTGAGCATGTGGAGAGACGTTCGTTCATCTAGCACAAATGGAACGGGTTGCAGGGGAAACTTTTACTCTGGTTTCTCAGTCTGTTTCCAAGTGCCGGTTTGAAGATCCTGCAGTTTTCACTGTAAAACTGTGTTGGAGCTAGTACTTCCCCATATATATGTATGGATTAGAGTTTGCAAGTGAAAAGAAACTTTGGTTCCCAACAAGCTAGGTGAAGGACGGCTTCAAACACACTTATCTCTCAGAACTGTGCATGTGGAGAGACGTTCGTTCATCTAGCACAAAGGGAACGGGTTTCAGGAGAAACTTTTACTCTGGTTTCTCAGTCTGTTTCCAAGTGCCGGTATGAAGTTCCTGCAGTTTTCACTGTAAAACAGAGTTGGTGCTAGTACGTCCCCATATATATGTATGGAGTGGATTTTGCAACTGAAAAGAAACTTTGTGTTCCCAACAAGCTAGGTGAAGGACGGCTTTAACACACACATATCTCTCAGAATTGAGCATGTGGAGAGACGTTCGTTCATCTAGCACAAATGGAACGGGTTGCAGGGGAAACTTTTACTCTGGTTTCTCAGTCTGTTTCCTACTGCCGGTTTGAAATTCCTGCAGTTTTCACTGTAAAACGGAGTTGGAGGTAGTACTTCCCCATATATATGTATGGATTAGAGTTGGCAAATTAAAAGAAACTTTGTGTTCCCAACAAGCTAGTTGAAGGACGGCTTCCACACACACCTATCTCTCAGAACTGAGCATGTGGAGAGACGTTCGTTCATCTAGCACAAAGGGAACGGGTAGTAGGAGAAACTTTTACTCTGGTTTCTCAGTGTGTTTCCAAGTTCCGGTTTGAAGTTCCTGCAGTTTTCACTGTAAAACAGTGTTGGAGCTAGTACTTCCCCATATATATGTATGGAGTAGAGTTTGCAAGTGAAAAGAAACTTTGTGTCCCAACAAGCTAGGTGAAGGACGGCTTCCACACACACATATCTCTAACAAATGAGCATGTGGAGAGACGTTCGTTCATCTAGCACAAATGGAACGGGTTTCAGGAGAAACTTTTACTCTGGTTTCTCAGTCTGTTTCCATAGTGCCGGTTTGAAGTTCCTGCAGTTTTCACTGTAAAACCGAGTTGGGGCTAGTACGTCCCCACATATATGTATGGATTGGATTTTGCAACTGAAAAGAAACTTTGTGTTCCCAACAAGCTAGGTGAAGGACGGCTTTCACGCACACATATCTCTCAGAATTGAGCATGTGGAGAGACGTTCGTTCATCTAGCACAAATGGAACGGGTTGCAGGGGAAACTTTTACTCTGGTTTCTCAGTCTGTTTCCAAGTGCCGGTTTGAAGATCCTGCAGTTTTCACTGTAAAACAGTGTTGCAGCTAGTACTTCCCCATATATATGTATGGATTAGAGTTTGCAAGTGAAAAGAAACATTGTGTTCCCAACAAGCTAGGTGAAGGACGGCTTCAAACACACTTATCTCTCAGAACTGAGCATGTGGAGAGACGTTCGTTCATCTAGCACAAAGGGAACGGGTTTCAGGAGAAACTTTTACTCTGGTTTCTCAGTCTGTTTCCAAGTGCCGGTTTGAAGTTCCTGCAGTTTTCACTGTAAAACAGAGTTGGGACTAGTACGTCCCCATATATAAGTATGGAGTGGATTTTGCAACTGAAAAGAAACTTTGTGTTCCCAACAAGCTAGGTGAAGGACGGCTTTCACACACACATATCTCTCAGAATTGAGCATGTGGAGAGACGTTCGTTCATCTAGCACAAATGGAACGGGTTGCAGGGGAAACTTTTACTCTGGTTTCTCAGTCTGTTTCCTACTGCCGGTTTGAATTTCCTGCAGTTTTCACTGTAAAACCGAGTTGGAGGTAGTACTTCCCCATATATATGTATGGATTAGAGTTGGCAAATTAAAAGAAACTTTGTGTTCCCAACAAGCTAGTTGAAGGACGGCTTCCACACACACCTATCTCTCAGAACTGAGCATGTGGAGAGACGTTCGTTCATCTAGCACAAAGGGAACGGGTTGTAGGAGAAACTTTTACTCTGGTTTCTCAGTCTGTTTCCAAGTGCCGGTTTGAAGTTCCTGCAGTTTTCACTGTAAAACAGAGTTGGAGCTAGTACTTCCCCATATATATGTATGGAGTAGAGTTTGCAAGTGAAAAGAAACTTTGTGTTCCCAACAAGCTAGGTGAAGGACGGCTTCCACACACACTTATCTCTCAGAACTGAGCATGTGGAGAGACGTTCGTTCATCTAGCACAAAGAGAACGGGTTTCAGGAGAAACTTTTTCTCTGGTTTCTCATTCTGTTTCCTACTGCCGTGTTGAAGTTCCTGCAGTTTTCACTGTAAAACCGAGTTGCAGCTAGTACTTCCCCATACATATGTATGGAGTAGAGTTTGCAAGTGAAAACAAACTTTGTGTTTCCAACAAGCTAGGTGAAGTACGGCTTCCACACACACTTATCTCTCAGAACTGGGCATGTGGAGAGACTTTCGTTCATCTAGCACAAATCAAACGGTTTGCAGGAGAAACTTTTACTCCGGGTTCTCAGTCTGTTTCCTAGTGCCGGTTTGAAGTTCCTACAGTTTTCACTGTAAAACAGAGTTGGAGCTAGTACCTCCCCATATATATGTATGGAGTGGAGTTTCCAACTGAAAGAAACTTTGTGTTCCCAACAAGCTAGGTGAAGGAAGGCTTTCACCCACATATATCTCTCAGAAATGAGCATGTGGAGAGACGTTCTTTCATCTAGCACAAAGGGAACGGGTTTCAGGAGAAACTTTTACTCTGGTTTCTCAGTCTGTTTCCTAGTGCCGGTTTGAAGTTCCTGCAGTTTTCACTGTAAAACCGAGTTGGAGGTAGTACTTCCCCATATATATGTATGGAGTAGAGTTGGCAAATGAAAAGAAACTTTGTGTTCCCAACAAGCTAGTTGAAGGACGGCTTCCACACACACCTATCTCTCAGAACTGAGCATGTTGAGAGACGTTCGTTCATCTAGCACAAAGGGAACGGGTTGCAGGGAGAAACTTTTACTCTGGTTTCTCAGTCTGTTTCCTAAGTGCCGGTTTGAAGTTCCTGCAGTTTTCACTGTAAAACCGAGTTGGAGCTAGTACTTCCCCCATATATATGTATGGAAGTAGAGTTGCAAGTGAAAAGAAACTTTGTGTTCCCAACAAGCTAGGTGAAGGACGGCTTCCACACACACTTATCTCTCAGAACTGAGCATGTGGAGAGACGTTCGTTCATCTAGCACAAAGGGAACGTTTGTCAGGAGAAACTTTTTACTCTGGTTTCTCAGTCTGTTTCCTAGTGCCGGTTTGAAGTTCCTGCAGTTTTCACTGTAAAACCGAGTTGGAGCTAGTACTTCCCCATATATATGTATGGAGTGAGTTTGCAAGTGAAAAGAAACTTGTGTTCTCAACAAGCTAGGTGAAGGACGGCTTTCACACACACATATCTCTCAGAAATGAGCATGTGGAGAGACGTTCGTTCATCTAGCACAAATGGAACCGTTTGCAGGGGAAACTTTTACTCTGGTTTCTCAGTCTGTTTCCTACTGCCGGTTTGAATTTCCTGCAGTTTTCACTGTAAAACCGAGTTGGAGCTAGTACTTACCCATATATATGTATGGAGTAAAGTTTGCAAGTGAAAAGAAACTTTGTGTTCCCAACAAGCTAGTTGAAGAACGGCTTCTACACACACCTATCTCTCAGAACTGAGCATGTGGAGAGACGTTCGTTCATCTAGCACAAAGGGAACGAGTTTCAGGGGAAACTTTTACTCTGGTTTCTCAGACTGTTTCCTAGTGCCGGTTTGAAGTTCCTGCAGTTTTCACTGTAAAACAGAGTTGGAGCTAGTACCTCCGCATATATATGTATGGTGTGGAGTTTGCAAGTGAAAAGAAACTTTGTGTTCCCAACAAGCTAGTTGAAGGACGGCTTTAACACACACATATCTCTCAGAAATGAGCATGTGGAGAGACGTTCTTTCATCTAGCACAAAGGTAACGGGTTTCAGGGGAAACTTTTACTCTGGTTTCTCAGTCTGTTTCCTAGTGCCGGTTGGAAGTTCCTGCAGTTTTCACTGTAAAACCGTGTTGGAGCTAGTACTTCCCCATATATATATATGGAGTAGAGTTTGCAAGTGAAAAGAAACTTTGTGTTCCCAACAAGCTAGGTGAAGGACGGCTTCCACACACAGTTATCTCTCAGAACTGAGCATGTGGACAGACGTTCGTTCATCAAGCACAAAGGGAACGGTTTGCAAGAGAAACTTTTACTCTGGATTCTCAGTCTGCTTCCTAGTACCGGTTTGTAGTTCCTGCAATTTTCACTATAAAACCGAGTTGGTTCTAGTACGTCCCCATATATATGTATGGAGTGGATTTTGCAACTGAAAAGAAACTTTGTGTTCCCAACAAGCTAGGTGAAGACGGCTTTCCCACACACATATCTCTCAGAAATGAGCATGTGGAGAGACGTTCGTTCATCTAGCACAAATGGAACGGGTTGCAGGGGAAACTTTTACTCTGGTTTCTCATTCTGTTTCCTACTGCCGGTTTGAAGTTCCTGCAGTTTTCACAGTAAAACCGAGTTGAAGCTAGTACTTCCCCATATATGTGTATGGAGTAGAGTTTGCAAGTGAAAATTAACTTTGTGTTCCCAACAAGCTAGTTGAAGGACGGCTTCCACACACACATAACTCTCAGAACTGAGCATGTGGAGAGACGTTCGTTCATCTAGCACAAAGGGAACGGGTTTTAGGAGAAACTTTTACTCTGGTTTCTCAGTCTGTTTCCTAGTGCCGGTTTGAAGTTCCTGCAGTTTTCTCTGTAAAACAGAGTTGGAGCTAGTACTTCCCCATATATATATATGGAGTAGAGTTTGCAAGTGAAAAGAAACTTTGTGTTCCCAACAAGCTATGTGAAGGACGGCTTCCACACACACTTATCTCTCAGAACTGAGCATGTGGAGAGACGTTCGTTCATCTAGCACAAAGGGAACGGGTTTCAGGAGAAACTTTTTCTCTGGTTTCTCAGTCTGTTTCCTACTGCCGTTTTGAAGTTCCTGCAGTTTTCACTGTAAAACCGTGTTGGAGCTAGTACTTCCCCATATATATGTATGGAGTAGAGTTTGCAAGAGATAAGAAACTTTGTGTCCCAACAAGCTAGGTGAAGGACGGCTTCCACACAACTTATCCCTCAGAACT
This sequence comes from Camelus ferus, assembly GCF_009834535.1. NCBI lineage: Eukaryota > Metazoa > Chordata > Mammalia > Artiodactyla > Camelidae > Camelus > Camelus ferus. The sequence goes on along the minus strand of NW_022588496.1, from coordinate 1,256 downwards.
GAGCATGGGGAGAGACGTTCGTTCATCTAGCACAAAGGGAACGGGTTTCAGGAGAAACTTTTACTCTGGTTTCTCAGTCTGTTTCATAGTGCCGGTTTCAAGTTCCTGCAGTTTTCACTGTAAAACCGAGTTGGGGCTAGTACGTCCCCATATATATGTAAGGAGTGGATTTTGCAACTGAAAAGAAACTTTGTGTTCCCAACAAGCTAGGTGAAGTACGGTTTTACACCACATATCTCTCTCAGAATTGAGCATGTGGAGAGACGTTCGTTCATCTAGCACAAATGGAATGGGTTGCAGGGGAAACTTTACTCTGGTTTCTCAGTCTGTTCCTACTGCCGTTTTGAAGTTCCTGCAGTTTTCACTGTAAAAACCGAGTTGGAGGTTGTACTTCCCCATATATATGTATGGAGTAGAGTTGGCAATGAAAAGAAACTTGTGTCCACTACAAGCCTAGTTGAAGGACGGCTTCAACACACACTATCCCTCAGAACTGAGCATGTGGAGAGACGTTCGTTTCACCTAGCACGAAGGGAACGGGTTGTGGGAGAAACGTTTTACTCTGGTTTCTCAGTCTGTTTCCAAGTGCCGGTTTGAACTTCCTTGCACTGTTTTCACTGTTAAAACAGAGTTGGAGCTAGTACTTCCCCATATATGGTACTGATTAGGAGTTTGCACGTGAAAAGAACTTAGTGTTCCCAACAAGCCTAGGTGAAGGACGGCTTCCCACACACACTTATCTCTCAGAACTGAGCATGTGGAGAGACGTTCGTTCATCTAGCACAAAGGGAACGGGTGCAGTGAAACTCCTACTCTGGGATTCTCAGTCTGTTTCCTAGTGTGGTTTGAAGTTCCTGCAGTCTCACTGTCGTAAACCGAGTTGGAGCTAGTACCGCCCCATATATAGTATGGAGTGGAGTTGGCAATGAAAAGAAAATTGTGTTCCCAACACGCTCGTTGACGGGCTGGCTCTTTCACCCCCACCTTTCTCTCGCCCTGGCATGTGGCGAGACATTCTTTCATCTCGAACAAAGGGAACCGTTTGCAGGGTAACTTTTACTCTGGTTTCTCAGTCTGTTTCCTAGTGCCGGTTTGAGTTCCTGCAGTTTTTCACTGTAAAACCGAGTTGGGGCTAGTACCACCCATATATATGTATGGAGCGGATTTTGCAACTGAAAGGAAACTTTGTGTTCCCAACAAGCTAGGTGAAGGACGGCTTTCACACACCATTTCTCTCAGAAATGAGCATGTGGAGA
>NW_022588495.1:0-13850 GCF_009834535.1 Camelus ferus | reverse complement strand
GAGGGCGGCCCCAACCTCCCCCACACAGTCAGACGTGTTCCGGAATTCTGATTATGGGGAGGTTCCGTCTTCTTCCTGTCTGCAGCACCCGAGATTTTCTAGAGCCCTTTGCGTGTCTTCCCGATCCCTCCCAGTGCGGGCTGCCAGGGAAAGGCTAGGTTTGGGCTGGAAATACAGGTAGCATCTAGTGCCTCCACCTGGACATGGAGTTTTAGCGGACTTCCCCCTGCCAGGGAACACCTGTGACACCAATCAGCTGCGTGGAGGGCGGCCCCAAACCTCCCCCACACAGTCAACGTGTTCCGGAATTCTGAGTGTTGGGAGTTTTCCGTCTTCAGTCCTGCAGCACCCGGATCTCCTAGGAGCCCTCGCGTTTCTTCCCCGAGTCCCCAACTGCGTGCTGCCGGGAAAGGCGGGGGTTGGGCTGCAAATGCAGTAGCACTAGTGCCTCCCCATGGATAGGGATGTAATTAGCGCACTTCCCCCTTCCAGGGAACACCTGTGACACCAGGCAGCTGGCGTGGAAGGCGGCCCTAATCCTCCCCCACCAGTCAGCCGGTTCCGGATTCTGAGTTTGGGGGAGTTCCGTCTTCTGTCTGCAGCACCCGGATCTCTAAGAATTTCGCTGTCTACCCAGAGTCCCTCCCAGTGCAGGCGGCCGGGAAAAGGGCGGGGTTTTGTGCTGGAATGCAATTAGCATCTAGTGCCCTCCCCCTGGACAGGGAGGTAATTAGCGTAATTCCCCCTGCAATTGAACACTTGTGACACCATGCAGCTGCGTGAGGGCGGCCCCAAACCTCCCCCAACAGTCAGGCGTGTTCCGGAATTCTGAGTGTTGGGAGGTTCCGTCATCTGTCTAGACCCGGGATCTCCTAGGAACCTTCGAGTGTCCTTGCCCGATCCCTCACAGTGCGGGCTGCCGGGGAAAGGAGGGGTTGGGCTGGAATGCAGGTAGCTCTAGTGCATCCTGCTGGACAGGGGAGGTAATTAGCGGACTTCCCCTTTCCATGGAACACCTGTGATACCAGGCAGCTGCGTGGAGGGCGGCCCCAAACTCCGCCACACAGTCAGACGTGTTCCTGATTCTGAGTGTGGGGAGGTTCCGCTTCTGTCTGCAGCACCCGGGATTTCCTAGGAGCCATTCGCGAGTCTTCCTCGATGCCTCACATGCGAGTTGCCGGGGAAGTCGGGGTTCCGGCTGGAATGCCAGTAGCATCTAGTGCCTCCCCCTGACAGAGGAAATTAGCGGAATTTCCCATGCCATGGAACACCTGTGACACCAGCAGCTGCGTGGAGGGCGCCCCAAACCTCCCCCACACAGTCAGGCGTGTTCCGGAATTCTGAGTGTTGGGGAGGTTCCGTCATCTGTCTGTAGGACCCGGGGATCTCCTAGGAACCTTCGAGTGTCTCCCGGAGTCCCTCACAGTGCGGGCTGCCGGGGAAAGGAGGGGTTGAGCTGGAAATGCAGGTAGCTTCTAGTGTCATCCTGCTGACCGGGGAGGTAATTAGCGGACTTCCCCTTTCCATGGACACCTGTGATACCAGGCAGCTGCGTGAGTGGGGCCCCAACATCCCCACACAGTTCAGACGTGTTCCGGAATCTGAGTGTGGGGAGGTTCCGTCTTCTGTCTGCAGCACCCGGGATTTCCTAGAGCCATTCGCGAGTCTTCCTCGAGTGCCTCACATTGCGGGTTGCCGGGGAAGTCGGGGTTCCGCTGGAAATGCAGTAGCATCTAGTGCCTCCCCCTGACAGGGAGGAAATTAGCGGAATTTCCATGCCATGGAACACCTTTGCACCAGGCAGCTGCGTGGAGGGCGCCCCAACCCCCCACACAGTCATTCGTGTTCCGGAATTCTGAGTGTCGGGAGGTTCCCGTCTTCTGCCTGCAGCATCCGGATCTCCTAGGAGCCCTTCGCGTGTCTTCCCAAGTCTCTCCCAGTGCAGGCGGCCGGGAAATGCGGGTTTTGAGCTGGAAATGCAATTAGCATCTAGTGCCTTCCCCGTGGACTGGAGAGGTAATTAGCGTACTCTCTCCCTGCTCTGAACCCGGTGACACCAGTCAGCTGCTTCGAAGGCGGCCCCCAAACCTTACAAACACTGTCAGCCGAGTTCCGGAATTCTGAGTGTGGGGAGGTCCGTCTTCTGTCTGCAGCCCTGGGATCTCCTATGAGCCCTACGCTTCTTCCCTGAGTCCTCACATTGCGGTCTGCCGGGAAATGCGGGGTTGGGCTGTAATGCAGGCAGCATCTAGTGCCTCCCCCTGGACAGGGGGTAATTAGCGGACTTCCCCCTGCCAGGAACATCTGTGACAGCAGTCAGCTGCGTGAGGGCGCCCCAAACCTCCCCCACACAATCAGCCTTGGTTCCGGTATTCTGAGTGTGGGGAGGTTCCGTCATCTATAATGCAGCACCCGGGATCACCTAGGCCCTCGCTTGTCTTCCCCGTGTTCCCTTCCGTGCGGGCTGCAGGGGAAAGGCGGGGGTTGGGCTGGAAATGCAGGTTGCATCTAGTGCCTCCCCTGGACAGGAAGGTAATTAGCGGACTTCCCCCTGCCAGGGAACATTTGTGACACCAGTCACTGCGTGGAGGGCGCCCCAATCTTCCCTACACAGTCAGCCGTTCCGGAATTCTGAGTTTGGGGAGGTTCCGTCTTCGACGGCAGCACCCCTAGATCTCCTAGGAGCCCTTCGCCTGTCTTCCCCGAGTCCCTCCCTGTGCGGGCTGCCCGGGAAAGCGGGGTTGGGCTGGAAATGCAGGTACATCTAGTGACTCCCCCTGGACAGGGAGGTTATTAGCGAATTCCCCCTGCCAGGAACAACTGTGACACCAGGCTGCGTGGAGGGGGCCACAAATCTCCCCACACAGTCCAGCCGTGTTCCGGAATTGAGTTTTGGGGAGGTTCCGTTCTTCAGACGGCAGCACCGAGATCTCCTAGAGCCCATCGCTAGTCTTCCCCGGGCGCATTCCAGTGCGCGCTGCCGGGAAAGGCGGGGTTGTGCTGGAAATGCAGTAGCATCTTGTGCCACCCCCCTGGACAAGAGGTTATAAGCGGATTCCCCTGCCAGGAACACCTGTGATACCAGAGACTGCGTGGGGGGGAGGCCCCAAACCTCCCCCACACAGTCAGCCTTGTGTCGGGATTCTGAGTGTGGGGAGGGTTCCGTCTTCTGTCTGCAGCAACCGGGATCTCCTAGGAAGCCAATCGCGTGTATTTCCCGTCCCTCCCTGTGCGGGCTGCCGCGGAAACGCGGGGGTTTGGCTGGAATGCAGGTATCAGTGGCCTCCCCCTGGACAGGGAGGTAATAGCGGACTTCCCCCTGCAGGAAACATCTGTGACATCAGGCAGCTGCGTGATGGGCGGCCCCAAACCTCCCCAACACAGTCAGCCGTGTTCCAGAATTCGAGTGTGGGGAGGTTCCGTCATGTCTATGCATCACCCAGATCACTAGGAGCCCTCGCTGTCTCCCCGTGTGCTTTTCGGTGCGTGCTGCCGGGGAAGGCGGGTTTGGGCTGGAAATGCAGTAGCATCTAGTGCCTCCCCCTGGACAGGGGAGGTAATTAGCGGACTCCCCCTGCATTGAAACACCTTGACACAGTCAGCTGCGAGAGTGCGGCCCAACCTCCCCAACACAGTCAGCCGTGTTCCTGAATTCTGAGTGTGGGGAGTTCCGTCTTCTGTCTGCAGCACCCGGGATCTCCTAGAGCCCTTCGCGGGTCTTCCCCGTGTCCTTTCCATGCGGGCTGCCAGGGAAAAGCGGGGGTTGTGCTGGAAATGTAGGTAATCTAGTGCCTCCCCTGGACAGGGAGGTTCTAAGCGAATTCCCCCTGCCATGGAACACCTGTGACTCATGCAGCTGCGAGGGGCGCGGCCCCAAACCTCCCCAAACAGTCAGCCGTGTTCCGGATTCTGAGTGTGGGAAGTTCCGTTTTCTGTCTGCAGCATCACGGGATCTCCTTGGAGCCCTTCGCGTGTCTTCCCCGTCCCTTCCATTGGCGGGCTGCCGGGAAACGCGGGGGTTGGGCTGGAAATGCAGGTAGCATCTAGTGCATCCCCCTGGACAGGGGTGGAAATTAACGGACTTCTCCCTGCCAGGAACGTCTGTGACACCATCAGCTGCGTGGTGGGAGGTCCCAAAACTCCCCACACAGTCAGCCTTGTCCGGAATTCTGAGTGTTGGGAGGTTCCGTCATCTCTCTGCATGCAGCACCCGGATCACCTAGGAGACCCATCGCGTGTCTTCCCCGAGTGCCTCCCTTCGGGCTGCCAGGGAAAGACGGGGTTGGGCTGGAAATGCCTAGCACTAGTGCCTCCCCCTGGACAGGGAGGTAATTAGCGGACTTCCCCTGCGAGGGAACACCTTGACACCTGGCTGCTGCGTGGAAGGCGGCCCCAAACTCCGCCAACACAGTCAGCCTGTTCCGGATTTCTGAGTGTATGGAGGGTCCGTCTCTGTCTGCAGTACCCGGATCTCCTAGAGCCATTCGCTGACTTCCCTGGTGCCTCCCAGTGCGGGCTGCCAGGGAAATGTGGGTGGGGCTGGAAATGCAGGTACCATCTAGTGCATTCCCCTGGACATGGGAGGTAATTAGCGGACTTCCCCCTCCAAGGAACACCTGTGAAACCAGGGAGCTTCGTGTAGGTCGGCCCCAAACCTCCCCCACAAAGTCAGCCGTGTTCCAGAATTCTGAGTTGTGAGGTTCCGTCTCTGTCTGCAGCACCCCGGATCTCCTAGTAGCCCTTCGCGTTCTCCCCTAGTCCCTCCCAGTGCGGCCTGTCGGGGAAAGGCGGGGGTTGGGCTGGAAATGCAGGGAGCATCTATGCCTCCCCATGGACAGGGGAGGAAAGTAGCGGACTTCCCCCTGCCAGGGAACACCTGTGACACCAGTCAGCTGCGTGGAGTGGGCCCAAACCTCCCCCACACAGTGAGACATGTTCCGGAATTCTAGTTATGGGGAGGTTCCGTCTTCTGTCTGCAGCACCCCGGGATTTTCTAGAGCCCTTTGCGTGTCTTCCCCTAGTCCCTCCCATGCGGGCTGCCGGGAAAGGCTAGGTTTGGGCTGGAAATAGGTAGCATCTAGTGCCTCCCACCTGGACATGGAGGTTTTTAGCGGACTTCCCCCTGCCAGGGAACACCTGTTACACCAATCAGCTGCGTGGAGGGCGGCCCCAACCTCCCCCACACAGTCAGACGTGTTCCGGAATTCTGATGTTGGGAGTTTCCGTCTTCAGTCTGCAGCACCCGGGATCTCCTAGAGCCCTCGCGTTTCTTTCCCCCAGTCCCCCAACTGCGTGCTGCCGGGGAAAGGCGGGGGTTGGGCTGCAAATGCAGGTAGCATCTAGTGCCTCCCCATGGATATGGGGAGGTAATTAGCGCACTTCCCCCTTCCAGGGAACACCTGTGACACCAGCAGCTGCGTGGAAGGCGGCTCTAATCCTCCCCACACAGTCAGCCGTGTTTCCGGAAATTCTGAGTTGGGAGGTTCCGTCTTCTGTCTGCAGCCCCGGGATCCTCCTAAGAGAATTTCGGCGTGTCTACCCAGAGTCCCTCCCAGTGCAGGCGGCCGGGAAAAGGCGGTTTGTGCTGGAAATGCAATTAGCATCTGTGCCTTCCCCCTGGACAGGGGAGGTAATTAGCGTAATTCCCCCTGCAATTGAACACTTGTGACACCAGGCAGCTGCGTGGGGCGGCCCCAAACCTCCCCCACACAGTCAGGCGTGTTCCGGAATTCTGAGTGTTGGGAGTTCCGTCATCTGTCTGTAGGACCCGGGATCTCCTAGGAACCTTCGAGTGTCTTCCCGGAGTCCCTCACAGTGCGGGCTGCCGGGAAAGGAGAGGTTGGGCTGGAAATGCAGGTAGCTTCTAGTGCATCCTGCTGGACAGGGAGGTAATTAGCGGACTTCCCCTTTCCATGGAACACCTGTGATACCAGGCAGCTGCGTGGAGGGCGGCCCCAAACATCCGCCACACAGTCAGACGTGTTTCCGATTCTGAGTGTGGGGAGGTTCCGTCTTCTGTCTGCAGCACCCGGATTCCTAGGAGCCATTCGCGAGTCCTTCCTCGAGTGCCTCACAGTGCGGGTTGCCGGGGAAAGTCGGGGTTCCGGCTGGAAATGCAGTAGCATCTAGTGCCTCCCCCTGGACAGGGGAAAATTAGGCACGAATTTCCCATGCCATGGAACACCTGTGACACCAGGCAGCTGCGGGAGGCGGCCCCAAACCTCCCCCACACAGTCAGCGTGTTCCGGAATTCTGAGTGTTGGGAGGTTCCGTCATCTGTCTGTAGGACCCGGGATCTCCTAGAACCTTCGAGTGTCTTCCCGGATCCCTCACAGTGCGGGCTGCCGGGGAAAGGAGGGTTTGGCTGGAAATGCAGGTAGCTTCTAGTGCATCCTGCTGGACAGGGGAGGTAATTAGCGGACTTCCCCTTTCCATGGAACACCTGTGATACCAGGCAGCTGCGTGGAGGGCGGCCCCCAAACATCCGCCACAAGTCAGACGTGTTCCGGAAATTCTGAGTGTGTGGGAGGTTCCGTCTTCTGTCTGCAGCACCCGGATTTCTAGGAGCCATTCCGAGTCTTCTCGAGTGCCTCACAGTGTGGGTTGCCGGGGAAAGTAGGGGTTCCGGCTGAATGCAGGTAGCATCTAGTGCCTCCCCCTGGACAGGGGAGGAAATTAGCGGAATTTCCATTCCATGGAACACCTGTGACACAGGCAGCTCGTGGAGGGCGGCCCCCCAAACCTCCCCCACACAGTCGTCTATCGGAGAGAATCGTGTTTCCGGAATTCTGAGTGTCGGGAGGTTCCGTCTTCTGCCGCAGCATCCGGGATCTCCTAGGAGCCCTTCGCGTGTCTCCGAGTCTCTCCCAGTGCAGGCGGCCGGGAAAATGCGGGGTTTGAGCTGGAAATGCAATTAGCAATCTAGTGCCTCCCGTGGACTGGAGAGGTAATTAGCGTACTTCCCTGCTATTGAACACCGGTGACAAACCATCAGCTGCGTCGAAGGCGGCCCCAAACCTTACAAACACTGTCAGCCGAGTTCCGGAATTCTGATGTGGGGAGGTCCGTCTTCTGTCGCAGCACCTGGGATCTCCTAGGAGCCCTACGCGGTGTCTTCCTGAGTTCCTCACATTGCGGTCTGCCTGGGAAATGCGGGGGTTGGGCTGTAAATGCAGGCATCATCTAGTGCCTCCCCCTGGACAGGGGAGTAATTAGCGGACTTCCCCCTGCCAGGGAACATCTGTGACAGCAGTCAGCTGCGTGGAGGCGGCCCCAAACCTCCCCACACAATCAGCCTTGTTCCGGTATTCGAGTGTGGGGATTCCGTCATCTATATGCAGCACCCGGATCACCTAGGAGCCCATCGCTTGTCTTCCCCGTGTCCCTTCCAGTGCGGGCTGCAGGGGAAAGGCGGGGGTTGGGCTGGAAATGCAGGTTGCATCTAGTGCCTCCCCCTGGACAGGAGAGGTAATTAGCGGACTTCCCCCTGCCAGGGAACATTTGTGACACCAGTCAGCTGCGTGGAGGGCGGCCCAATCTTCCCCCACACAGTCAGCCGTGTTCCGGAATTCCTGAGTTTGGGAGGTTCCGTCTTCGGCGGCAGCACCCGAGATCTCCTAGGAGCCCTTCCCTGTCTTCCCCGAGTCCCTCCCTGTGCGGCTGCCCGGAAAGCGGGGGTTGGGCTGGAAATGCAGGTAGCATCTAGTGACTCCCCCTGGACAGGGAGGTTATGCGCGAATTCCCCCTGCCAGGAACAACTGTGACAACCAGGCAGCTGCGTGGAGGGCGGCCACAAATCTCCCCACACAGTCAGCCGTGTTCCGGAATTCTGAGTTTGGGGGAGGTTCCGTCTTCAGACGGCAGCACCCGAGATCTCTAGAGCCCATCGCTAGTCTTCCCCGGCGCATTCCAGTGCGCGCTGCCGGGGAAAGGCGGGTTGTGCTGGAAATGCAGGTAGCATCTTGTTGCCACCCCTGGACAAGGAAGGTTATAAGCGGAATTCCCCCTGCCAGGGAACACCTGTGATACCAGGAAGCTGCGTGGGGGGGAGGCCCCAAACCTCCCCACACACAGTCAGCCTTGTGTCGGGATTCTGAGTGTGGGGAGGTTCCGTCTTCTGTCTGCAGCAACCGGGATCTCCTAGGAGCCAATCGCGTGTATTTCCGAGTCCCTCCATGTGCGGGCTGCCGCGGAAACGCGGGGGTTTGGCTGGAAATGCAGGTAGCATCTAGTGCCTCCCCCTGGACAGGGGAGGAATTAGCGGACTTCCCCCTGCCAGGAAACATCTGACAGCAGGCAGCTGCGTGGAGGGCGGCCCCAAACCTCCCCAACACAGTCCGTGTGTTCCAGAATTCTGAGTGTGGGGAGGTTCCGTCATGTCTATGCAGCACCCAGGATCAACTAGGAGCCCATCGCGTGTTCTTCCCCGTGTGCTTTTCGTGCTGCTGCCGGGGAAAGGCGGGGTTTGGGGCTGGAAAGCAGGTAGCATCTAGTGCCTCCCCCTGGACAGGGAGGTAATTAGCGGACTCCCCCGCAATTGAACACCTGTGACCACCAGTCAGCTGCGAGGTGCGGCCCAAACCTCCCAACACAGTCAGCAGCAGCCTGTTCCTGAATTCTGAGTGTGGGGAGGTTCCGTCTCTGTCTGCAGCACCCGGGATCTCCTAGGAGCCTTCGCGTGTCTTCCCCGTGTCCTTCCAGTGCGGGCTGCCAGGGAAAAGCGGGGTTGTGCTGGAAATGTAGGTAGAATCTAGTGCCTCCCCCTGGACAGGGGAGGTTCTAAGCGGAATTCCCCCTGCCATGGAACCCCTGTGACTCCATGCAGCTGCGAGGGGCGGCCCCAAACCTCCCCAAACGTCAGCCGTGTTCCGGAATTCTGAGTGTGGGAAGGTTCCGTTTCTGTCTGCACACACGGATCTCCTTGGAGCCCTTCGCGTGTCTTCCCCAGTCCCTTCCATTGCGGGCTGCCGGGGAAACGCGGGGGTTGGGCTGGAAATGCAGGTAGCATCTAGTGCATCCCCCTGGACAGGGGTGGAAATTAACGGACTCTCCCTGCCAGGGAACGTCTGTGACACACCAGTCAGTGCGTGGTGGGAGGTCCCAAAACTCCCCCACACAGTCAGCCTTGTTCCGGAATTCTGAGTGTTGGGAGGTTCCGTCATCTCTATGCAGCACCCGGATCACCTAGGAGACCATCGCGTGTCTTCCCGAGTGCCTCCCGGTGCGGGCTGCCAGGGAAAGACGGGGGTTGGGCTGGAAATGCCGGTAGCATCGTGCCTCCCCCTGGACAGGGAGGTAATTAGCGGACTTCCCCCTGCGAGGAACACCTATGACACCTGGCTGCTGCGTGGAAGGCGGCCCCAAAACTCCCGCCACACAGTCAGCCTTGTTCCGGATTCTGAGTGTATGGAGGGTCCGTCTTCTGTCTGCAGTACCCGGGATCTCCTAGGAGCCATTCGCGTGACTTCCCTGTGGTGCCTCCCAGTGCGGGCTGCCAGGGAAATGTGGGTGTTGGGCTGGAATGCAGGTACCATCTAGTGCATTCCCCTGGACATGGAGGTAATTAGCGGACTTCCCCTGCCAAGGAACACCTGTGAAACAGGGAGCTTCGTGTAGGTCGGCCCCAAACCTCCCCCAAAAGTCAGCCGTGTTCCAGAATTCTGGTTTGGGGAGGTTCCGTCTCTGTCTGCAGCACCCGGGGATCTCCTAGGAGCCTTTCGCGTGTCTTCCCCGAGTCCCCCCATTGCCGGCTGCCAGGGAAAGGCGGGGGTTGAGCTGGAAATGCAGGTAGCATCTAGTGCCTCCACCTGGACAGGGGAGGTAATTAGCGGACTTCCCCTTGCGGGGAACACATGTGACACCAGGCAGCTGCATGTAGGACGGCCACACAAACTCCCCGACAGTCCAGCCTTGTTCCGGAATTCTGAGTTTGGGAAGGTTCCGTCTTCTGTCTGCCCCCCGGAATCTCCTAGGAGCCCTTCGCGTGTCTTCCCCTAGTCCCTCCCATGCGGGCTGCCGGGGAATGGCTTGGGTTGGGCTGGAAATACAGGTGCATCTAGTGCCTCCCCCTGGACATGGTAGTAATTAGCCGAATTCCCCATGCCAGGGAACACCTGTGACACCAGGCAGCTGCATGGAGGTCGGCCCCAAAATCCACGACACAGTCAGACGTGTTCCGGAATTCTGAGTGTGGGGAGGTTCCGTCTTCTGTCTGCAGCACCCGGGATCTCCTAGGAGACCTTCGCGTGTCTTCCCCGAGTCCCTCCCAATGCGGGCTGCCGGGGAATGCCGGGTTGGGCTGGAATTGCAGGTAGCATCTAGTGCATCCCACTGGACAGGCTAGGTAATTAGCGGACTTCACCCTGCCGGGAACACCTGTGACACCAGGCAGCTTCGTGGAGTTCAGCCCCAGATCTCCCCCACAGTCAGCCGTGTTCGGAATTCTGAGTGTGGGGAGGTACCGTCTTCTGGCTGCAGCAACCGGGATCACCTAGGAGCCCTTCGCGTGTCTTCCCCGTGTCCCTCCCTGTGCGGGCTGCCGGGAAAGTTGGGGGTTGGCTGGAAATGCAGGTAGCATCTAGTGCCTCCCCCTGGAAAGGGAGGTAATTAGCGGAATTTCCCCTGCCAGGGACACCTGTGACACCAGTCAGCTGCGTGGAAGGCTGCCCCAAACCTCCCCCACACAGTGAGACGTGTTCCGGAATTCTGATTATGGGGAGGTTCCGTCTTCTGTGTGCAGCACCCGGGATCTCCTAGGAGCCCTTCGCGTGTCTTCCAAGAGTGCCTCCCAGTTCGGGCTGCCAGGAAATCGGGGGTTTGGCTGGAAATGCAGGTAGAACCTAGTGACTCCCCATGTAGAGGGGAGGTATAGCGGACTTCCCCCTGAGAGTGAACAGCTGTGAACTCAGGCATCCGCGTGGAGGGCGGCCCTAAACCTCACCAACACAGTCAGATGTGTTTCCGGAATTCTGAGTGTGGGGAGGTTCCGTCTTCTGTCTGCAGCACCCGGGATCTCCTAGGAGCCCTTCGCGATGCTTCCCCGAGTGCCTCACATTGTGGGATGCCGGGAAAGGCGGGGGATGGCCTGGAAATGCAGGTAGCATCTAGTGCATCCCCCTGGACATGGGAGGTTATTAGCGGAATTCCCCCTGCCAGGGAACACCTGTGACACCAAGCAGCTGCGTGGAGGGCGTCACCAAACCTCCCCCACACAGTCAGACATGTTCCGTAATTCTGAGGTTGGGAGTTTCCGTCTTCAGTCTGCAGCACCCGGGATCTCCTAGGAGCCCTTCGCGTTTCTTCCCCGAGTCCCTCCAACTGCGTGGGCGAGAAAGGCGGGGTTGGGCTGCAAATGCAGGTAGCATCTATGCCTCCCCCTGGACAGGGGAGATAATTAGCGGACTTCCCCTGCCAGGAACACCTGTGACACCAGGCAGCTGCGTGGAGGGCGGCCCCGAACCTCCCCCACACAGCAGACTTGTTCCGTAATTCTGTGTGTGGGAGGTTCCGTCTTCTGTCTACAGCACCCGGGATATCCTAGGAGCGCTTCGCGTGTCTTCCCCGAGTCCCTCCCACTGCGGGCGGCCAGGGAAAGGCGGGGGTTTACCTGAAAAATCAGGTAGCAACTAGTGCCTCCCCCTGGACTGTGGAGGTAATTAGCGGACTTCCCCCTGCCAGGGAACACCTGTGACACCCAGCTGCGTGGAGGGCGGCCCCAAATTTCCGCCACCCACTAAGCCGTGTTCCGGGATTCTGAGTGTGGGAGATTCCGGCTTCGTGTGCAGCACCCGAGATCTCCTAGGAGCCCATCGCTTGTCTTCCCCGTGTCCCTTCCTGTGCGGGCTGCCAGGAAAGGCGGGTTTGGCTGGAAATGCAGGTAGCATCTAGTGCCTCCCCCTGTACAGGGAAGTAATTAGGTGACTTCCCCCTGTCAGGGAAATTTGTGACACCAGTCAGCTGCGTGGAGGGCGGCCCCAATCTTCCCCCACACAGTCAGGCGTGTTCCTGGACATCTGAGTTGGGGAGTTCGTCATCTTATGCAGTATCCGGGAACACCTAGAGCCCATCGCGTTTCTTCCCGAGTGCCCCCGGTGCGGGCTGCCAGGGAAAGACGGGGGTTGGTCTGGAAATGCCGGTAGCATCTAGTGCCTCCCCCTGGACAGGGGAGGTAATTAGCGGACTTCCCCTGCGAGGGAACACCTATGACACCCGGCTGCTGCGTGGAAGGCGGCCCCAAAACTCCGCCACACAGTCAGCCGTGTTCCGGATTTCTGAGTGTATGGAGGGTCCGTCTTCTGTCTGCAGTACCCGGGATCTCCTAGGAGCCATTGCGTGACTTCCCTGTGGCCTTCCAGTGCGGGCTGCCAGGGAAATGTGGGTGTTGGGCTGGAAATGCAGGTACCATCTAGTGCATTCCCCTGGACATGGGAGGTAATTAGCGGACTTCCCCCTGCCAAGGAACACCTGTGAAACCAGGGAGCTTCGTGTAGGTCGGCCCCAAACCTCCCCCCACAAAGTCAGCCGTGTTCCAGAATTCTGAGTTTGGGGAGGTTCCGTCTTCTGTCTGCAGCACCCGGGATCTCCTAGTAGCCCTTCGCGTTTCTTCCCTAGTCCCTCCCAGTGCGGCCTGTCGGGGAAAGGCGGGGTTGGCTGGAAATGTAGGTAGCTCTAGTGCCTCCCCATGGACAGGGGAATTAGCGGACTTCCCCCTGCCAGGAACACCTGTGACACCAGTCAGCTGCGTGGAGGGCGGCCACAAACCTCCCCCACCGTGAGACGTGTTTCCGGAATTCTGATTATGGGGAGGTTCCGTCTTCTGTCTGCAGCACCCGGATTTTCTAGGAGCCCTTTGCGTGTCTTCCCCGAGTCCCTCCCATGCGGGCTGCCAGGGAAAGGCTAGGTTTGGGCTGGAAATACAGGTAGCATCTAGTGCCTCCACCTGGACATGGGAGTTTTTAGCGGACTTCCCCTGCCAGGGAACACCTGTGACACCAATCAGCTGCGTGGAGGGCGGCCCCGAACCTCCCCCACACAGTCAGACGTGTTCCGGAATTCTGAGTGTTGGGGTTTCCGTCTTCAGTCTGCAGCAACCCGGGATCCTCCTAGGAGCCCTTCGCGTTTCTTCCCCGAGTCCCTCCAACTGCGTGCTGCCGGGGAAAGGCGGGGGTTGGGCTGCAAATGCAGGTAGCATCTAGTGCCTCCCCATGGATAGGGGAGTAATTAGCGCACTTCCCCCTTCCAGGGAACACCTGTGACACAGGCACGCTGCGTGGAAGGCGGCCCTATCCTCCCCACACAGTCAGCCGTGTTTCCGGAATTCTGAGTTTGGGGAGGTTCCGTCTTCTGTCTGCAGCACCCGGGATCTCCTAAGAGAATTTCGCGTGTCTACCCAGAGTCCCTCCCAGTGCAGGCGGCCGGGAAAAGGCGGGTTTGTGCTGGAAATGCAATTAGCATCTATGCCTCCCCCTGGACAGGGGAGGTAATTAGCGTAATTCCCCCTGCAATTGAACACTTGTGACACAGGAAGCTGCGTGGAGGGCGGCCCCAACCTCCCCACACAGTCAGGCGTGTTCCGGAATTCTGAGTGTTGGGAGGTTCCGTCATCTGTCTGTAGGACCCGGGATCTCCTAGGAACCTTCGAGTGTCTTCCCGGAGTCCCTCACAGTGCGGGCTGCCGGGGAAAGGAGGGTTGGGCTGGAAATGCAGGTAGCTTCTAGTGCATCCTGCTGGACAGGGGAGGTAATTAGCGGACTTCCCCTTTCCATGGAACACCTGTGATACCAGGCAGCTGCGTGGAGGGCGGCCCCAAACCGCCACACAGTCAGACGTTTCCGGAATTCTGAGTGTGGGAG
>NW_022588494.1:0-13860 GCF_009834535.1 Camelus ferus | reverse complement strand
TAGGTGAAGACGGCTTCACACACACTTATCTTCAGAACTGAGCATGTGGACAGACTTTCGTTCATCAAGCACAAAGGGAACGGGTTGCAGGAGAAACTTTTACTCTGGTTTCTCAGTTGTTTCCTAGTGCCGGTTGAAGTTCCTGCAGTTTCACTGCAAAACCGAGTTGGAGCTAGTACCTCCCCATATATATGTATGGAGTGGAGTTTGCAACTGAAAAGAAATCTTGTGTTCCCAACAAGCTAGGTGAAGGACGGCTTTCACACACTATTATCCCTCAGAACTTAGCATGTGGACAGACGTTCGTTCATCTAGCACAAAGGGAACCGGTTGCAGGAAAAACTTTTACTCTGGTTTCTCAGTCTGTTTCCTAGTGCCGGTTTGAATTTCCTGCAGTTTTCAGTGTAAAACTGAGTTGGAGCTAGTACGTCCTCATATATATGAATGGAGTGGATTTTGGAACTGAATAGAAACCTTGTGTTCCCAACAAGCTAGTTGAAGGACGGCTTTCACACACACTTATCTCTCAGAACTGAGCATGTGGACAGACGTTCGTTCATCAAGCACAAAGGGAACGGGTTGGAGGAGAAACTATTACCCATGTTTCTCAGTCTGTTTCCTAGTGCCGGTTTGAAGTTCCTGCAGTTTTCACTGTAAAACCGAGTTGGAGCTTGTACCTCCCCATATATATGTATGGAGTGGAGTTTGCAACTGAAAAGAAACTTTGTGTTCCCAACAAGCTAGGTGAAGGACGGCTTTCACACACACTTATCTCTCAGAACTGAGCATGTGGAGAGACGTTCGTTCATCTAGCACAAAGGGAACGGGTTGCAGGAGAAACTTTTACTCTGGTTTCTCAGTCTGTTTCCTAGTGCCGGTTTGAAGTTCCTGCAGTTTTCACTGTAAAACCGAGTTGGAGCTAGTACCTCCCCATATATATGTATGGAGTGGAGTTTGCAACTGAAAAGAAACTTTGTGTTCCCAACAAGCTAGGTGAAGGACGGCTTTCACACACACATTATCTCCCAGAACTGAGCATGTGGAGAGACGTTCGTTCATCCTAGCACAAATGGAACGGGTTGCAGGAGAAACTTTTACTCTGGTTTCTCAGTCTGTTTCCTAGTGCCGGTTTGAAGTTCCTGCAGTTTTCACTGTAAAATCGAGTTGGAGCTAGTACGTCCCCATATATATGTATGGAGTGGATTTTGGAACTGAATAGAAACCTTGTGTTCCCAACAAGCTAGGTGAAGGACGGCTTTCACACACACTTATCTCTCAGAACTGAGCATGTGGACAGACGTTCGTTCATCTAGCACAAAGGGATACGGGTTGCAGGAGAAACTTTTACTCTGGTTTCTCAGTCTGTTTCCTAGTGCCGGTTTGAAGTTCCTGCAGTTTTCACTGTAAAACCGAGTTGGAGCTAGTACCTCCCCATATATATGTATGGAGTGGAGTTTGCAACTTAAAAGAAACTTGTGTTCCAAACAAGCTAGGTGAAGGACGGCTTTCACTCACACATATCTCTCAGAACTGAGCATGTGGAGAGACGTTCATTCATCTAGCACAAAGGGAACGGGTTGGAGGAGAAACTTTTACTCTGGTTTCTCAGTCTGTTTCCTAGTGCCGGTTTGAAGTTCCTGCAGTTTTCACTGTAAAACCGAGTTGGAGCTAGTAGCCTCCCCATATATATGTATGGAGTGGAGTTTGCAACTGAAAAGAAACTTTGTGTTCCCAACAAGCTAGGTGAAGTACGGCTTTCACACACACTTATCTCCCAGAACTGAGCATGTGGAGAGACGTTCGTTCATCTAGCACAAAACTAACTGGTTGCAGGAGAAACTATTACTCTGGTTTCTCAGTCTGTTTCCGTAGTGCCGGTTTGAAGTTCCTGCAGTTTTCACTGTAAAACCGAGTTGGAGCTAGTACCTCCCCATATATATGTATGGAGTGGAGTTTGCAACTGAAAAGTAACTTTGTGTTCCCAACAAGCTAGGTGAAGGACGGCTTTAACACACACTTATCTCTCAGAACTGAACATGTGGAGAGACGTTCGTTCATCTAGCATAAAGGGAACGGGTTGCAGGAGAAACTTTTACTCTGGTTTCTCAGTCTGTTTCCTAGTGCCGGTTTGAAGTTCCTGCAGTTTTCACTGTAAAACAGTGTTGGAGCTAGTACCTCCCCATATATATGTATGGAGTGGAGTTTGCAACTGAAAAGAATCTTTGTGTTCCCCACAAGCTAGTTGAAGGACGTCTTTCACACACACTTATCTCTCAGAACTGAGCATGTGGAGAGACGTTCGTTCATCTAGCACAAAGGGAACGGGTTGCAGGAGAAACTTTTACTCTGGTTTCTCAGTCTGTTTCCTAGTGCCGGTTTGAAGTTCCTGCAGTTTTCACTGTAAAACCGAGTTGGAGCTAGTACGTCCCCATATATATGTATGGAGTGGAGTTTGCAACTGAAAAGAAACCTTTGTGTTCCCAACAAGCTAGGTGAAGGACGGCTTTCACACACACTTATCTCTCAGAACTGAGCATGTGGAGAGACGTTCGTTCATCTAGCACAAAGGGAACGGGTTGCAGGAGAAACTTTTACTCTGGTTTCTCAGTCTGTTTCCTAGTGCCGGTTTGAAGTTCCTGCAGTTTTCACTGTAAAACCGAGTTGGAGCTAGTACCTCCCCTATATATGTATGGAGTGGAGTTTGCAACTGAAAAGAAACTTTGTGTTCCCAACAAGCTAGGTGAAGGACGGCTTTCACACACACATTACCTCTCAGAACTGAGCATGTGGAGAGACGTTCGTTCATCTAGCACAAAGGGAACGGGTTGCAGGAGAAACTTTTACTCTGGTTTCTCAGTCTGTTTCCTAGTGCCGGTTTGAAGTTCCTGCAGTTTTCACTGTAAAACCGAGTTGGAGCTAGTACCTCCCCATATATATGTATGGAGTGGAGTTTGCAACTGAAAAGAAACTTGTGTTCCCAACAAGCTAGGTGAAGGACGGCTTTCACACACACTTATCTCTCAGAACTGAGCATGTGGAGAGACGTTCGTTCATCTAGCACAAAGGGAACGGGTTGCAGGAGAAAACTTTTACTCTGGTTTCTCAGTCTGTTTCCTAGTGCCGGTTTGAAGTTCCTGCAGTTTTCACTGTAAAACCGAGTTGGAGCTAGTACCTCCCCATATATATGTATGGAGTGGAGTTTGCAACTGAAAAGAAACTTTGTGTTCCCAACAAGCTAGGTGAAGGACGGCTTTCACACACACTTATCTCTCAGAACTGAGCATGTGGAGAGACGTTCGTTCATCTAGCACAAAGGGAACGGGTTGCAGGAGAAAACTTTTACTCTGGTTTCTCAGTCTGTTTCCTAGTGCCGGTTTGAAGTTCCTGCAGTTTTCACTGTAAAACCGAGTTGGAGCTAGTACCGTCCCCATATATATGTATGGAGTGGAGTTTGCAACTGAAAAGAAACCTTGTGTTCCCAACAAGCTAGGTGAAGGACGGCTTTCACACACACTTATCTCTCAGAACTGAGCATGTGGAGAGACGTTCGTTCATCTAGCACAAAGGGAACGGGTTGCAGGAGAAACTTTTACTCTGGTTTCTCAGTCTGTTTCCTAGTGCCGGTTTGAAGTTCCTGCAGTTTTCACTGTAAAACCGAGTTGGAGCTAGTACCTCCCCATATATATGTATGGAGTGGAGTTTGCAACTGAAAAGAAACTTTGTGTTCCCAACAAGCTAGGTGAAGGACGGCTTTCACACACACTTATCTCTCAGAACTGAGCATGTGGAGAGACGTTCGTTCATCTAGCACAAAGGGAACGGGTTGCAGGAGAAACTTTTACTCTGGTTTCTCAGTCTGTTTCCTAGTGCCGGTTTGAAGTTCCTGCAGTTTTCACTGTAAAACCGAGTTGGAGCTAGTACCTCCCCATATATGTGTATGGAGTGGAGTTTGCAACTGAAAAGAACTTTGTGTTCCCAACAAGCTAGGTGAAGGACGGCTTTCACACACACTTATCTCTCAGAACTGAGCATGTGGAGAGACGTTCGTTCATCTAGCACAAAGGGAACGGGTTGCAGGAGAAACTTTTACTCTGGTTTCTCAGTCTGTTTCCTAGTGCCGGTTTGAAGTTCCTGCAGTTTTCACTGTAAAACCGAGTTGGAGCTAGTACCTCCCCATATATATGTATGGAGTGGAGTTTGCAACTGAAAAGAAACTTTGTGTTCCCAACAAGCTAGGTGAAGGACGGCTTTCACACACACATTATCTCTCAGAACTGAGCATGTGGAGAGACGTTCGTTCATCTAGCACAAAGGGAACGGGTTGCAGGAGAAACTTTTACTCTGGTTTCTCAGTCTGTTTCCTAGTGCCGGTTTGAAGTTCCTGCAGTTTTCACTGTAAAACCGAGTTGGAGCTAGTACCTCCCCATATATATGTATGGAGTGGAGTTTGCAACTGAAAAGAAACTTTGTGTTCCCAACAAGCTAGGTGAAGGACGGCTTTCACACACACTTATCTCTCAGAACTGAGCATGTGGAGAGACGTTCGTTCATCTAGCACAAAGGGAACGGGTTGCAGGAGAAACTTTTACTCTGGTTTCTCAGTCTGTTTCCTAGTGCCGGTTTGAAGTTCCTGCAGTTTTCACTGTAAAACCGAGTTGGAGCTAGTACCTCCCCATATATATGTATGGAGTGGAGTTTGCAACTGAAAAGAAACTTTGTGTTCCCAACAAGCTAGGTGAAGGACGGCTTTCACACACACTTATCTCTCAGAACTGAGCATGTGGAGAGACGTTCGTTCATCTAGCACAAAGGGAACGGGTTGCAGGAGAAACTTTTACTCTGGTTTCTCAGTCTGTTTCCTAGTGCCGGTTTGAAGTTCCTGCAGTTTTCACTGTAAAACCGAGTTGGAGCTAGTACCTCCCCATATATATGTATGGAGTGGAGTTTGCAACTGAAAAGAAACTTTGTGTTCCCAACAAGCTAGGTGAAGGACGGCTTTCACACACACTTATCTCTCAGAACTGAGCATGTGGAGAGACGTTCGTTCATCTAGCACAAAGGGAACGGGTTGCAGGAGAAACTTTTACTCTGGTTTCTCAGTCTGTTTCCTAGTGCCGGTTTGAAGTTCCTGCAGTTTTCACTGTAAAACCGAGTTGGAGCTAGTACCTCCCCATATATATGTATGGAGTGGAGTTTGCAACTGAAAAGAAACTTTGTGTTCCCAACAAGCTAGGTGAAGGACGGCTTTCACACACACTTATCTCTCAGAACTGAGCATGTGGAGAGACGTTCGTTCATCTAGCACAAAGGGAACGGGTTGCAGGAGAAACTTTTACTCTGGTTTCTCAGTCTGTTTCCTAGTGCCGGTTTGAAGTTCCTGCAGTTTTCACTGTAAAACCGAGTTGGAGCTAGTACCTCCCCATATATATGTATGGAGTGGAGTTTGCAACTGAAAAGAAACTTTGTGTTCCCAACAAGCTAGGTGAAGGACGGCTTTCACACACACTTATCTCTCAGAACTGAGCATGTGGAGAGACGTTCGTTCATCTAGCACAAAGGGAACGGGTTGCAGGAGAAACTTTTACTCTGGTTTCTCAGTCTGTTTCCTAGTGCCGGTTTGAAGTTCCTGCAGTTTTCACTGTAAAACCGAGTTGGAGCTAGTACCTCCCCATATATATGTATGGAGTGGAGTTTGCAACTGAAAAGAAACTTTGTGTTCCCAACAAGCTAGGTGAAGGACGGCTTTCACACACACTTATCTCTCAGAACTGAGCATGTGGAGAGACGTTCGTTCATCTAGCACAAAGGGAACGGGTTGCAGGAGAAACTTTTACTCTGGTTTCTCAGTCTGTTTCCTAGTGCCGGTTTGAAGTTCCTGCAGTTTTCACTGTAAAACCGAGTTGGAGCTAGTACCTCCCCATATATATGTATGGAGTGGAGTTTGCAACTGAAAAGAAACTTTGTGTTCCCAACAAGCTAGGTGAAGGACGGCTTTCACACACACTTATCTCTCAGAACTGAGCATGTGGAGAGACGTTCGTTCATCTAGCACAAAGGGAACGGGTTGCAGGAGAAACTTTTACTCTGGTTTCTCAGTCTGTTTCCTAGTGCCGGTTTGAAGTTCCTGCAGTTTTCACTGTAAAACCGAGTTGGAGCTAGTACCTCCCCATATATATGTATGGAGTGGAGTTTGCAACTGAAAAGAAACTTTGTGTTCCCAACAAGCTAGGTGAAGGACGGCTTTCACACACACTTATCTCTCAGAACTGAGCATGTGGAGAGACGTTCGTTCATCTAGCACAAAGGGAACGGGTTGCAGGAGAAACTTTTACTCTGGTTTCTCAGTCTGTTTCCTAGTGCCGGTTTGAAGTTCCTGCAGTTTTCACTGTAAAACCGAGTTGGAGCTAGTACCTCCCCATATATATGTATGGAGTGGAGTTTGCAACTGAAAAGAAACTTTGTGTTCCCAACAAGCTAGGTGAAGGACGGCTTTCACACACACTTATCTCTCAGAACTGAGCATGTGGAGAGACGTTCGTTCATCTAGCACAAAGGGAACGGGTTGCAGGAGAAACTTTTACTCTGGTTTCTCAGTCTGTTTCCTAGTGCCGGTTTGAAGTTCCTGCAGTTTTCACTGTAAAACCGAGTTGGAGCTAGTACCTCCCCATATATATGTATGGAGTGGAGTTTGCAAACTGAATAGAAACTTGTGTTCCCAACAAGCTAGGTGAAGGACGGCTTTCACACACACTTATCTCTCAGAACTGAGCATGTGGAGCAGACGTTCGTTCATCTAGCACAAAGGGAACGGGTTGCAGGAGAAACTTTTACTCTGGTTTCTCAGTCTGTTTCCTAGTGCCGGTTTGAAGTTCCTGCAGTTTTCACTGTAAAACCGAGTTGGAGCTAGTACCTCCCCATATATATGTATGGAGTGGAGTTTGCAACTGAAAAGAAACTTTGTGTTCCCAACAAGCTAGGTGAAGGACGGCTTTCACACACACTTATCTCTCAGAACTGAGCATGTGGAGAGACGTTCGTTCATCTAGCACAAAGGGAACGGGTTGCAGGAGAAACTTTTACTCTGGTTTCTCAGTCTGTTTCCTAGTGCCGGTTTGAAGTTCCTGCAGTTTTCACTGTAAAACCGAGTTGGAGCTAGTACCTCCCCATATATATGTATGGAGTGGAGTTTGCAACTGAAAAGAAACTTTGTGTTCCCAACAAGCTAGGTGAAGGACGGCTTTCACACACACTTATCTCTCAGAACTGAGCATGTGGAGAGACGTTCGTTCATCTAGCACAAAGGGAACGGGTTGCAGGAGAAACTTTTACTCTGGTTTCTCAGTCTGTTTCCTAGTGCCGGTTTGAAGTTCCTGCAGTTTTCACTGTAAAACCGAGTTGGAGCTAGTACCTCCCCATATATATGTATGGAGTGGAGTTTGCAACTGAAAAGAAACTTTGTGTTCCCAACAAGCTAGGTGAAGGACGGCTTTCACACACACTTATCTCTCAGAACTGAGCATGTGGAGAGACGTTCGTTCATCTAGCACAAAGGGAACGGGTTGCAGGAGAAACTTTTACTCTGGTTTCTCAGTCTGTTTCCTAGTGCCGGTTTGAAGTTCCTGCAGTTTTCACTGTAAAACCGAGTTGGAGCTAGTACCTCCCCATATATATGTATGGAGTGGAGTTTGCAACTGAAAAGAAATCTTTGTGTTCCCAACAAGCTAGGTGAAGGACGGCTTTCACACACACTTATCTCTCAGAACTGAGCATGTGGAGAGACGTTCGTTCATCTAGCACAAAGGGAACGGGTTGCAGGAGAAACTTTTACTCTGGTTTCTCAGTCTGTTTCCTAGTGCCGGTTTGAAGTTCCTGCAGTTTTCACTGTAAAACCGAGTTGGAGCTAGTACCTCCCCATATATATGTATGGAGTGGAGTTTGCAACTGAAAAGAAACTTTGTGTTCCCAACAAGCTAGGTGAAGGACGGCTTTCACACACACTTATCTCTCAGAACTGAGCATGTGGAGAGACGTTCGTTCATCTAGCACAAAGGGAACGGTTTGCAGGAGAAACTTTTACTCTGGTTTCTCAGTCTGTTTCCTAGTGCCGGTTTGAAGTTCCTGCAGTTTTCACTGTAAAACCGAGTTGGAGCTAGTACCTCCCCATATATATGTATGGAGTGGAGTTTGCAACTGAAAAGAAACTTTGTGTTCCCAACAAGCTAGGTGAAGGACGGCTTTCACACACACTTATCTCTCAGAACTGAGCATGTGGAGAGACGTTCGTTCATCTAGCACAAAGGGAACGGGTTGCAGGAGAAACTTTTACTCTGGTTTCTCAGTCTGTTTCCTAGTGCCGGTTTGAAGTTCCTGCAGTTTTCACTGTAAAACCGAGTTGGAGCTAGTACCTCCCCATATATATGTATGGAGTGGAGTTTGCAACTGAAAAGAAACTTGTGTTCCCAACAAGCTAGGTGAAGGACGGCTTTCACACACACTTATCTCTCAGAACTGAGCATGTGGAGAGACGTTCGTTCATCTAGCACAAAGGGAACGGGTTGCAGGAGAAACTTTTACTCTGGTTTCTCAGTCTGTTTCCTAGTGCCGGTTTGAAGTTCCTGCAGTTTTCACTGTAAAACCGAGTTGGAGCTAGTACCTCCCCATATATATGTATGGAGTGGAGTTTGCAACTGAAAAGAAACTTTGTGTTCCCAACAAGCTAGGTGAAGGACGGCTTTCACACACACTTATCTCTCAGAACTGAGCATGTGGAGAGACGTTCGTTCATCTAGCACAAAGGGAACGGGTTGCAGGAGAAACTTTTACTCTGGTTTCTCAGTCTGTTTCCTAGTGCCGGTTTGAAGTTCCTGCAGTTTTCACTGTAAAACCGAGTTGGAGCTAGTACCTCCCCATATATATGTATGGAGTGGAGTTTGCAACTGAAAAGAAACTTTGTGTTCCCAACAAGCTAGGTGAAGGACGGCTTTCACACACACTTATCTCTCAGAACTGAGCATGTGGAGAGACGTTCGTTCATCTAGCACAAAGGGAACGGGTTGCAGGAGAAACTTTTACTCTGGTTTCTCAGTCTGTTTCCTAGTGCCGGTTTGAAGTTCCTGCAGTTTTCACTGTAAAACCGAGTTGGAGCTAGTACCTCCCCATATATATGTATGGAGTGGAGTTTGCAACTGAAAAGAAACTTTGTGTTCCCAACAAGCTAGGTGAAGGACGGCTTTCACACACACTTATCTCTCAGAACTGAGCATGTGGAGAGACGTTCGTTCATCTAGCACAAAGGGAACGGGTTGCAGGAGAAACTTTTACTCTGGTTTCTCAGTCTGTTTCCTAGTGCCGGTTTGAAGTTCCTGCAGTTTTCACTGTAAAACCGAGTTGGAGCTAGTACCTCCCCATATATATGTATGGAGTGGAGTTTGCAACTGAAAAGAAACTTTGTGTTCCCAACAAGCTAGTTGAAGGACGGCTTTCACACACACTTATCTCTCAGAACTGAGCATGTGGAGAGACGTTCGTTCATCTAGCACAAAGGGAACGGGTTGCAGGAGAAACTTTACTCTGGTTTCTCAGTCTGTTTCCTAGTGCCGGTTTGAAGTTCCTGCAGTTTTCACTGTAAAACCGAGTTGGAGCTAGTACCTCCCCATATATATGTATGGAGTGGAGTTTGCAACTGAAAAGAAACTTTGTGTTCCCAACAAGCTAGGTGAAGGACGGCTTTCACACACACTTATCTCTCAGAACTGAGCATGTGGAGAGACGTTCGTTCATCTAGCACAAAGGGAACGGGTTGCAGGAGAAACTTTTACTCTGGTTTCTCAGTCTGTTTCCTAGTGCCGGTTTGAAGTTCCTGCAGTTTTCACTGTAAAACCGAGTTGGAGCTAGTACCTCCCCATATATATGTATGGAGTGGAGTTTGCAACTGAAAAGAAACTTTGTGTTCCCAACAAGCTAGGTGAAGGACGGCTTTCACACACACTTATCTCTCAGAACTGAGCATGTGGAGAGACGTTCGTTCATCTAGCACAAAGGGAACGGGTTGCAGGAGAAACTTTTACTCTGGTTTCTCAGTCTGTTTCCTAGTGCCGGTTTGAAGTTCCTGCAGTTTTCACTGTAAAACCGAGTTGGAGCTAGTACCTCCCCATATATATGTATGGAGTGGAGTTTGCAACTGAAAAGAAACTTTGTGTTCCCAACAAGCTAGGTGAAGGACGGCTTTCACACACACTTATCTCTCAGAACTGAGCATGTGGAGAGACGTTCGTTCATCTAGCACAAAGGGAACGGGTTGCAGGAGAAACTTTTACTCTGGTTTCTCAGTCTGTTTCCTAGTGCCGGTTTGAAGTTCCTGCAGTTTTCACTGTAAAACCGAGTTGGAGCTAGTACCTCCCCATATATATGTATGGAGTGGAGTTTGCAACTGAAAAGAAACTTTGTGTTCCCAACAAGCTAGGTGAAGGACGGCTTTCACACACACTTATCTCTCAGAACTGAGCATGTGGAGAGACGTTCGTTCATCTAGCACAAAGGGAACGGGTTGCAGGAGAAACTTTTACTCTGGTTTCTCAGTCTGTTTCCTAGTGCCGGTTTGAAGTTCCTGCAGTTTTCACTGTAAAACCGAGTTGGAGCTAGTACCTCCCCATATATATGTATGGAGTGGAGTTTGCAACTGAAAAGAAACTTTGTGTTCCCAACAAGCTAGGTGAAGGACGGCTTTCACACACACTTATCTCTCAGAACTGAGCATGTGGAGAGACGTTCGTTCATCTAGCACAAAGGGAACGGGTTGCAGGAGAAACTTTTACTCTGGTTTCTCAGTCTGTTTCCTAGTGCCGGTTTGAAGTTCCTGCAGTTTTCACTGTAAAACCGAGTTGGAGCTAGTACCTCCCCATATATATGTATGGAGTGGAGTTTGCAACTGAAAAGAAACTTTGTGTTCCCAACAAGCTAGGTGAAGGACGGCTTTCACACACACTTATCTCTCAGAACTGAGCATGTGGAGAGACGTTCGTTCATCTAGCACAAAGGGAACGGGTTGCAGGAGAAACTTTTACTCTGGTTTCTCAGTCTGTTTCCTAGTGCCGGTTTGAAGTTCCTGCAGTTTTCACTGTAAAACCGAGTTGGAGCTAGTACCTCCCCATATATATGTATGGAGTGGAGTTTGCAACTGAAAAGAACTTTGTGTTCCCAACAAGCTAGGTGAAGGACGGCTTTCACACACACTTATCTCTCAGAACTGAGCATGTGGAGAGACGTTCGTTCATCTAGCACAAAGGGAACGGGTTGCAGGAGAAACTTTTACTCTGGTTTCTCAGTCTGTTTCCTAGTGCCGGTTTGAAGTTCCTGCAGTTTTCACTGTAAAACCGAGTTGGAGCTAGTACCTCCCCATATATATGTATGGAGTGGAGTTTGCAACTGAAAAGAAACTTTGTGTTCCCAACAAGCTAGGTGAAGGACGGCTTTCACACACACTTATCTCTCAGAACTGAGCATGTGGAGAGACGTTCGTTCATCTAGCACAAAGGGAACGGGTTGCAGGAGAAACTTTTACTCTGGTTTCTCAGTCTGTTTCCTAGTGCCGGTTTGAAGTTCCTGCAGTTTTCACGGTAAAACCGAGTTGGAGCTAGTACCTCCCCATATATATGTATGGAGTGGAGTTTGCTAACTGAAAAGAAACTTTGTGTTCCCAACAAGCTAGGTGAAGGACGGCTTTCACACACACTTATCTCTCAGAACTGAGCATGTGGAGAGACGTTCGTTCATCTAGCACAAAGGGAACGGGTTGCAGGAGAAACTTTTACTCTGGTTTCTCAGTCTGTTTCCTAGTGCCGGTTTGAATTTCCTGCAGTTTTCACTGTAAAACCGAGTTGGAGCTAGTACCTCCCCATATATATGTATGGAGTGGAGTTTGCAACTGAAAAGAAACTTTGTTTTCCCAACAAGCTAGGTGAAGGACGGCTTTCACACACACTTATCTCTCAGAACTGAGCATGTGGAGAGACGTTCGTTCATCTAGCACAAAGGGAACGGGTTGCAGGAGAAACTTTTACTCTGGTTTCTCAGTCTGTTTCCTAGTGCCGGTTTGAAGTTCCTGCAGTTTTCACTGTAAAATCCGAGTTGGAGCTAGTACCTCCCCATATATATGTATGGAGTGGAGTTTGCTACTGAAAAGAAATCTTTGTGTTCCCAACAAGCTAGGTGAAGTACGGCTTTCACACACATTATCCTCAGAACTGAGCATGTGGAGAGACGTTCGTTCATCTAGCACAAAGGAACCGGTTGCAGGAGAAACTTTTACTCTGGTTTCTCAGTCTGTTTCCTAGTGCCGGTTTGAAGTTCCTGCAGTTTTCACTGTAAAACCGAGTTGGAGCTAGTACCTCCCCATATATATGTATGGAGTGGATTTTGCAACTGAAATAGAAACCTTGTGTTCCCAACAAGCTAGGTGAAGGACGGCTTTCACACACACTTATCTCTCAGAACTGAGCATGTGGAGAGACGTTCGTTCATCTAGCACAAAGGGAACGGGTTGCAGGAGAAACTTTTACTCATGGTTTCTCAGTCTGTTTCCTAGTGCCGGTTTGAAGTTCCTGCAGTTTTCACTGTAAAACCGAGTTGGAGCTAGTACCTCCCCATATATATGTATGGAGTGGAGTTTGCAACTGAAAAGAAACTTTGTGTTCCCAACAAGCTAGGTGAAGGACGGCTTTCACACACACTTATCTCTCAGAACTGAGCATGTGGAGAGACGTTCGTTCATCTAGCACAAAGGAACGGGTTGCAGGAGAAATTTTACTCTGGTTTCTCAGTCTGTTTCCTAGTGCCGGTTTGAAGTTCCTGCAGTTTTCACTGTAAAACCGAGTTGGAGCTAGTACCTCCCCATATATATGTATGGAGTGGAGTTTGCAACTGAAAAGAAACTTTGTGTTCCCAACAAGCTAGGTGAAGGACGGCTTTCACACACACTTATCTCTCAGAACTGAGCATGTGGAGAGACGTTCGTTCATCTAGCACAAAGGAACGGGTTGCAGGAGAAACTTTTACTCTGGTTTCTCAGTCTGTTTCCTAGTGCCGGTTTGAAGTTCCTGCAGTTTTCACTGTAAAACCGAGTTGGAGCTAGTACCTCCCCATATATATGTATGGAGTGGAGTTGCAACTGAAAAGAAACTTGTGTTCCCAACAAGCTAGGTGAAGGACGGCTTTCACCACACTATCTCTAAGAACTGAGCATGTGGAGAGACGTTCGTTCATCTAGCACAAAGGGAACGGGTTGCAGGAGAAACTTTTACTCTGGTTTCTCAGTCTGTTTCCTAGTGCCGGTTTGAAGTTCCTGCAGTTTTCACTGTAAAATCGAGTTGGAGCTAGTACCTCCCCATATATATGTATGGAGTGGAGTTTGCTACTGAAAAGAAACTTTGTGTTCCCAACAAGCTAGGTGAAGTACGGCTTTCACACACTATTATCCCTCAGAACTTAGCATGTGGACAGACGTTCGTTCATCTAGCACAAAGGGAACGGGTTGCAGGAAAAACTTTTACTCTGGTTTCTCAGTCTGTTTCCTAGTGCCGGTTTGAAGTTCCTGCAGTTTTCACTGTAAAACCGAGTTGGAGCTAGTACGTCCCCATATATAGTATGGAGTTGGATTTTGCAACTGAATAGAAACCTTGTGTTCCCAACAAGCTAGGTGAAGGACGGCTTTCACACACACTTATCTCTCAGAACTGAGCATGTGGACAGATGTTCGTTCATCAAGCACAAATGGAACTGGTTGAAGGAGAAATTTTACTCAGGTTTCTCAGTCTGTTTCCTAGTGCCGGTTTGAAGTTCCTGCATTTTTCACTGTAAAACCGA
>NW_022588493.1:0-13860 GCF_009834535.1 Camelus ferus | reverse complement strand
AGGACGGCTTGCACACACACTTATCTGTCAGAACTGAGCATGTGGAGAGACATTCGGTCATATAGCACAAATGGAAAGGGTTGCAGGTGAAACTTTTACTCTGGTTTCTCAGTTTGTTTCCTAGTGCTGGTTTAAAGTGCCTGCAGTTTTCACTGTAAAACCGTGTTGGAGCGAGAACCTGGCCATATATATGTAAGGATTGCAGTTTGAAACTGAAAAGAAACTTTGTGTTCCAACAAGCTAGGTGAAGGACGGCTTGCACACACACTTATCTCTCAAAACTCAGCATGTGGAGGGACGTTCGTTCATCTAGCACAAATGGAACGTTTTGCAGGAGAAACTATTACTGTCGTTTTTCTCAGGGTGTTCCCTTGTGCCGGTTTGAAGTTCCTGCACTTATCACTGTAAACCGAGTTGGAGCGAGTACCTCCTCCTATGTATGTTTGCATTGCATTTTGCAACTGCAAAGAAACTTTGTGTTCCCAACAAGCTAGGTGAAGGACAGCTTCACACACCACACTTATCTCTCAGAACTGAGCATGTGGAGAGTGTTCGTTCATTTAGCACAAATGGAACGGGTTGCAGGATTAACTTTTACGCTGGTTTCGCAGTGTGATTCCTATTGCCTGTTTGAATTTCCTGCAGTATTTACTGTAAAAACGAGTTGGAGCGAGTACCTCCCCTATATATGTATGGAGTGCAGTTTGCAACTGAAAAGAAACATTTTGTTCCCAACAATCTAGGTGAAAGCTGGCTTTCACACACAGTTCTCTCATAGAAATGAGCATGTGGAGAGATGATCGTTCATCTAGCAGAAAGGGAATATGGTTTCAGGATAAACTTTTACTCTGGTTTCTCATTGTGTTTCCTACTGCCGGCATGAAGTACCTGCAGTTTTCAATGTAAAACAGAGTTGGGGCGTGTAAATACCTATATATAAATATATGGATTGCAGTTTGCAACTGAAAAGAAACTTTGTGTTCCCAACAACCTAGGTGAAGGACGGCTTTCACTCACAATTATCTCTCAGAACTGAGAATGTGGAGAGACTTTCGTTCATGTAGCACAAAGGGAACGGTTTGCAGAGGAAACTATTTCTCTGGTTTCTCTGTTTGCTTCCTAGTGCCGGTTTGAAATTCCTGCAGTTAACTCTGTAAAATATTTTTAGCGAGTACCTCCACATATATGTATGGAGTGCAGTTTGCAACTGAAAAGATAATTTGTGTTCCCAACAAGCTAGATGAACTACGGCTTGCACACACACTTATATCTCAGAACTGAGCATGTGGAGAGACTTTCGTACATCTAGCACAATTGGAACGAGTTGCAGGAGAAACTTTTACTCTGGAATCTCATTGTGTTTCCTAGTGCCGGTTTGAAGTGCCTGCATTTTTCACTTTAAAACCGAGTTGGAGTGTGTACCTCCCCCTATAATATGGATGCAGTTTGCCACTGAAAAGAAACTTTGTGTTTCCAACAAGCTATGTGAAGGGCGGCTTGCACACACATTATCTCTCAGAAATGAGCATGTAGGGAGACTTTCGTTCATCTAGCACAAAGGGAACTGTTGATGGTGAAACTTTTACTATGGTTTCTTAGTGTGTTTCCTAGTGCCGGTTTGAAGTACTAGCAGTTTTCACTGTAAAAACAAGTTGGATCGTGTACCTCCACCTATAATTGTATGGAGTGCAGTTTGCAACTGAAAAGAAACTTTGTGTTCCCAACAAGCTAGGTGAATGACGTCTTGAACACACACTAATCTCTAAGAAATGAGCATGTGGAGAGACATTCGTTCATCTAGCACAAAGGGAAAAGGATGCAGGAGAAACTTTTACTCTGTTTTCTCAGTGTGTTTCCTACTGCCGGTATGAAGTACCTGCAGTTTTCACTGTAAAACAGAGTTGGGGCCTGTACCTACCCATATATATATATGGAGTGCAGTTTGCAACTGAAAAGATACTTTGTGTTCCCAACAAGCTAGGTGAAGGATGGCTTTCACACACACTTATCTCTCAGAACTGAGCATGTGAAGAGACGTTCGTTCATTTAGCACAAATGGAACGGTTTGCAGGGGAAACTATTTCTCTGGTTTCTCAGTTTGTTTCCTAGTGCCGGTTTGAAATTCCTGCCGTTAACACTGTAAAACGATTTGGAGCGAGTACCTCCCCATATATATTTATGGATTGCAGTTTGCAACTTAAAAGAATCTTTCTGTTCCCAACATGCTAGGTGAAGTACGGCTTGCACACACGCCTCTCTCTCAGAACTGAGCATGTGGAGAGACTTTCGTTCATCTAGCACAAAGGGAAATGTTTGCAGGGGAAATTTTTACTCTGTTTCTCAGTGTTTTTCCTACTGCCGGTTTGAAGTTCCTGAAGTTTACAATGTAAAATGAGTTGGAGCGAGTAAATCCCCATATATATGTATGGATTGCTGTTTGCAACTGAAAAGAATCTTTGGGTTCACAACAAGCTAGGTGAAGGACGGCTTTCACACACACTTATCTCTCAGAATTGAGCATGTGGATAAACGTTCGATTATCTAGCACAAATTGAACGGGTTTCAGGAGAAAGGTTAACACTGGTTTTTCAGTGTTTTTCCTGGTGTAGGTTTCAAGTTCCTGCAGTATTCACTGTAAAACCGAGTTGGAGCGAGTACCTCCCCATATATGTATGGATTGCAGGTTGCAACTGAAAAGAAACTTTGTGTTCCCAACAAGCTAGGTGAAAGGCGGCTTTCACACACACATATCTCTCAGAATTGAGCATGTGGATAAAATTTCGTTCAACTAGCACAAAGGAAACTGGTTGCAGGTGAAAGTTTAACACAGGTTTTCAGTGTTTTTCCTTGTGCATGTTTGAAGTTCCTGCAGTTTTCACTGTAAAACTGAGTTGGAGCGAGTACCTCCCCATATATAATATGGAGTGCAGTTTGCAACTGAAAAGAAACTTTGTGTTCCCAACGAGCTACTTGAAAGACGACTTTCACACACACTTATCTCTCAGAAGTGAGCATGAGGAGAGATGTTCGTTCATCTAGCACGAACGGAAAGGGATGCAGGGAAAATTTTACACTGGATTCTCAGTGTGTTTCCTAGTGCCGGTTGGAAGTTCCTGCAGTTTTCACTGTAAAACAGATTTGGAGCGAGTACCTCCCATTGTATATGTATGGAGAGCAGTTTGCAACTGAAAAAAACTTTGTGTCCCAACGAGCTATTTGAAGGACGACATTCACACACATTTATCTCACAGAACTGAGCATGTGGAGAGACGTTCGTTCATCTACACAAAGGGAACGCGTTGCAGGAGAAATTTTTTCTCTGGATCCTCAGTGTGTTTCCTAGTGCAGGTTTGAAGTTCCTGCACTTTTCACTGTAAAAGCGATTTGGAGAGAGTACCTCCCCATATATATGTATGGACTGCAGTTTGCGACTGAAAAGAATCTTTGTGTTCCCTACGAGCTATTTGAAGGACGGTTTTTACACACACTTATCTCTCAGAACAGAACATGTGGACAGTGGTTCTTTCATCTAGCACAAAAGGAACGGTTTGCAGGAGAAACTTTTACTCTGGTTTCTCAGTGTGTTTTCTCCTGCCAGTTTGAAGATTCTGCAGTTTTCAGTTTAAAACAGAGAGTGGGGTGTACCTCCCCATATATATGTATGAAGTGCATTTTTCAACTGAAAAGAAACTTTGTGTTCAAAACAAGCTAGGTGAAGGACGGCTTGCACACACACTTATCTGTCAGAACTGAGCATGTGGAGAGACATTCGTTCATATAGCACAAATGGAAAGGGTTGCAGGTGAAACTTTTACTCTGGTTTCTCAGTTTGTTTCCTAGTGCTGGTTTAAAGTGCCTGCAGTTTTCACTGTAAAACCGTGTTGGAGCGAGAACCTGGCCATATATATGTAAGGATTGCAGTTTGAAACTGAAAAGAAACTTTGTGTTCCCAACAAGCTAGGTGAAGGACGGCTTGCACACACACTTATCTCTCAAAACTCAGCATGTGGAGGGACGTTCGTTCATCTAGCACAAATGGAATGTTTTGCAGGAGAACTATTACTGTCGTTTTCTCAAGGTGTTTCCTTGTGCCGGTTTGAAGTTCCTGCACTTATCACTGTAAAAACCGAGTTGGAGCGAGTACTTCATCCTATGTTTGTTTGCATTGCATTTTGCAACTGCAAAGAACTTTGTGTTCCCAACAGCTAGGTGAAGGACAGCTTTCACACACACACTTATCTCTCGAACTGAGCATGTGGAGAGTGTTCGTTCATTTAGCACAAATGGAACGGTTGCAGGATTAACTTTTACACTGGTTTCGCAGTGTGATCCTATTGCCTGTTTTAATTTCCTGCAGTATTACTGTAAAAACGAGTTGGAGCGAGTACCCTCCCCTATATATGTATGGAGTGCAGTTTGCAACTGAAAAGAAACATTTTGTTCCCAACAATCTAGGTGAAAGCTGGCTTTCACACACAGTTCTCTCTCATAGAAATGAGCATGTGGAGAGATGATCGTTCATCTAGCAGAAAGGGAATATGGTTGCAGGATAACATTTACTCTGGTTTCTCATTGGTTTCCTACTGCCAGCATGAAGTACCTGCAGTTTTCAATGTAAAACAGAGTTGGGCGTGTAAATACCTATATATAAATATATGGATGCAGTTTGCAACTGAAAAGAACTTTGTGTTCCCACAACCTAGGTGAAGACGGCTTTCACACACAATTATCTCTCATAACTGAGAATGTGGAGAGACTTTCGTTCATGTAGCACAAAGGGAACGGTTTGCAGAGGAAACTATTTCTCTGGTTTCTCTGTTGCTTCCTAGTGCTGGTTTGAAATTCCTGCAGTTAACTCTGTAAAATATTTTTAGCGCGTACCTCCACATATATGTATGGAGTGCAGTTTTGCAACTGAAAGATAATTTGTGTTCCCAACAAGCTAGATGAACTACGCTTGCACACACACTTATATCTCAGAACTGAGCATGTGGAGAGACTTTCGTACATCTAGCACAATTGGAACGAGTTGCAGGAGAAACTTTTCTCTGGAATCTCATTGTGTTTCCTAGTGCCAGTTTGAAGTGCTTGCATTTTTCACTTTAAAACGAGTTGGAGTGTGTACCTACCTCCCCCTATATTCTGGATGCAGTTTGCCACTGAAAAAAACTTTGTGTTTCCAACAAGCTATGTGAAGGGCGGCTTGCACACACACTTATCTCTCAGAAATGAGCATGTGGGGAGACTTTGGTTCATTTAGCACAAAGGGACTGTTGATGGTGAAACTTTTACTATGGTTTCTTAGTGTGTTTCCTAGTGCCGATTTGAAGTACTAGCAGTTTTCACACTGTAAAACAAGTTGGATCGTGTACCTCCACCTATAATTGTATGGAGTGCAGTTTGCAACTGAAAAGAAACTTTGTGTTCCCAACAAGCTAGGTGAATGACGTCTTGAACCACACTAATCTCTAAGAATGAGCATGTGGAGAGACCATTCGTTCATCTAGCACAAAGGGAAAAGGATGCAGGAGAACTTTTCTCTGTTTTCTCAGTGTGTTTCCTACTGCCGGTATGAAGTACCTGCAGTTTTCACTGTAAAACAGAGTTGGGGCCTGTACCTACCCATATATATATAGGAGTGCAGTTTGCAACTGAAAAATCCTTTGAGTTCCAACAACTAGGTGAAGGATGGCTTTCACACCACTTATCTCTCAGAACTGAGCATGTGAAGAGACGTTCGTTCATTTAGCACAAATGGAACGGTTTGCAGGGGAAACTATTTCTCTGGTTTCTCTGTTTGTTTCCTGTGCCGGTTTGAAATTCCTGCCGTTACACTGTAAAACATTTGTAGCGAGTACCTCCCCATATATATTTTGGATTGCAGTTTGCAACTTAAAAGAATCTTTCTGTTCCCAACATGCTAGGTGAAGTACGGCTTGCACACACGCCTCTCTCTCAGAACTGAGCATGTGGAGAGACTTTCTTTCGTTCATCTAGCACAAAGGGAAATGTTTGCAGGGGAAATTTTTACTCTGTTTCTCTCAGTGTTTTTCCTACTGCCGGTTTGAAGTTCCTGAGTTTACAATGTAAAATGAGTTGGAGCGAGTAATCCCCATATATATGTATGGATTGCTGTTTGCAACTGAAAAGAATCTTTGGGTTCACAACAAGCTAGGTGAAGGACGGCTTTCACACACACTTATCTCTCAGAATTGAGCATGTGGATAACGTTCGATTATCTAGCACAAATTGAACTGGTTTCAGGAGAAGGTTAACACTGGTTTTTCAGTGTTTTTCCTGGTGTAGGTTTCAAGTTCCTGCAGTATTCACTGTAAAACCGAGTTGAGCGAGTACCCTCCCCATATATATGTATGGATTGCAGGTTGCAACTGAAAAGAAACTTTGTGTTCCCAACAAGCTAGGTGAAAGGCGGCTTTCACACACACATATCTCTCAGAATTGAGCATGTGGATAAAATTTCGTTCAACTAGCACAAGGAAACTGGTTGCAGGTGTAAGTTTAACACAGGTTTTCAGTGTTTTTCCTTGTGCGTTTTTGAAGTTCCTGCAGTTTTCACTGTAAAACTGAGTTGGAGCGAGTACCTCCCCATATATAATATGGAGTGCAGTTTGCAACTGAAAAGAAACTTTGTGTTCCCAACGAGCTACTGTGAAAGACGACTTTCACACACACTTATCTCTCAGAAGTGAGCATGAGGAGAGATGTTCGTTCATCTAGCACGAACGGAAAGGGATGCAGGGAAATTTTACATGGATTCTCAGTGTGTTTCCTAGTGCCGGTTGGAAGTTCCTGCAGTTTTCACTGTAAAACAGATTGGAGCGAGTACCTCCCATTGTATATGTATGGAGAGCAGTTTGCAACTGAAGAAATCTTTGTGTCCCAACGAGCTATTGAAGGACGACATTCAACACACATTTATCTCACAGAACTGAGCATGTGGAGAGACGTTCGTTCATTCTACACAAAGGGAACGCGTTGCAGGAGAAATTTTTCTCTGGATCCTCAGTGTGTTTCCTAGTGCAGGTTTGAAGTTCCTGCACTTTTCACTGTAAAAGCGATTTGGAGAGAGTACCTCCCCATATATATGTATGGACTGCAGTTTGCGACTGAAAAGAATCTTTGTGTTCCCTACGAGCTATTTGAAGGACGGTTTTTACACACACTTATCTCTCAGAACAGAACATGTGGACAGTGGTTCTTTCATCTAGCACAAAAGGAACGGTTTGCAGGAGAAACTTTTACTCTGGTTTCTCAGTGTGTTTTCTCCTGCCAGTTTGAAGATTCTGCAGTTTTCAGTTTAAAACAGAGTTGGAGCGTGTACCTCCCCATATATATGTATGAAGTGCATTTTTCAACTGAAAAGAAACTTTGTGTTCAAAACAAGCTAGGTGAAGGACGGCTTGCACACACACTTATCTGTCAGAACTGAGCATGTGGAGAGACATTCGTTCATATAGCACAAATGGAAAGGGTTGCAGGTGAAACTTTTACTCTGGTTTCTCAGTTTGTTTCCTAGTGCTGGTTTAAAGTGCCTGCAGTTTTCACTGTAAAACCGTGTTGGAGCGAGAACCTGGCCATATATATGTAAGGATTGCAGTTTGAAACTGAAAAGAACTTTGTGTTCCCAACAAGCTAGGTGAAGGACGGCTTGCACACACACTTATCTCTAAACTCAGCATGTGGAGGGACGTTCGTTCATCTAGCACAAATGGAATGTTTTGCAGGAGAAACTATTACTGTCGTTTCTCAGGGTGTTCCCTTGTGCCGGTTTGAAGTTCCTGCACTTATCACTGGAAAACCGAGTTGGAGCGAGTACCTCCTCCTATGTATGTTTGCATTGCATTTTGCAACTGCAAAGAAACTTTGTGTTCCCAACAAGCTAGGTGAAGGACAGCTTTCATACACACACTTATCTCTCAGAACTGAGCATGTGGAGAGTGTTCGTTCATTTAGCACAAAATGGAATGGGTTGCAGGATTAACTTTTACGCTGGTTTCGCAGTGTGATTCTTATTGCCTGTTTGAATTTCCCTGCAGTATTTACTGTAAAAACGAGTTGGAGCGAGTACCTCCCCTATATATGTATGGAGTGCAGTTTGCAACTGAAAAGAAACATTTTGTTCCCAACAATCTAGGTGAAAGCTGGCTTTCACACACAGTTCTCTCATAGAAATGAGCATGTGGAGAGATGATCGTTCATGTAGCAGAAAGGGAATATGGTTGCAGGATAAACTTTTACTCTGGTTTTTCATTGTGTTTCCTACTGCTGGCATGAAGTACCTGCAGTTTTCAATGTAAAACAGAGTTGGGGCGTGTAAATACCTATATATAAATATATGGATTGCAGTTTGCAACTGAAAAGAGACTTTGTGTTCCCAACAACCTAGGTGAAGGACGGCTTCCACACACAATTATCTCTCAGAACTGAGAATGTGGAGAGACATTCGTTCATGTAGCACAAAGGGAACGGTTTGCAGAGGAAACTATTTCTCTGGTTTCTCTGTTTGCTTCCTAGTGCCGGTTTGAAATTCCTGCAGTTAACTCTGTAAAAATATTTTTAGCGAGTACCTCCACATATATTTATGGAGTGCAGTTTGCAACTGAAAAGAAACTTTGTGTTCCCAACAAGCTAGGTGAATGACGTCTTGAACTCACACTAATCTCTAAGAAATGAGCATGTGGAGAGACATTCGTTCATCTAGCACAAAGGGAAAAGGATGCAGGAGAAACTTTTACTCTGTTTTCTCAGTGTGTTTCCTACTGCTGGTATGATGTACCTGCAGTTTTCACTGTAAAACAGAGTTGGGGCCTGTACCTACCCATATATATATGGATTGCAGTTTGCAACTGAAAAGATACTTAGTGTTCCCAACAAGCTAGGTGAAGGATGGCTTTCACACACACTTATCTCTCAGAAATGATCATGTGAAGAGACGTTCGTTCATTTAGCACAAATGGAACGGTTTGCCGGGGAAACTATTTCTCTGGTTTCTCTGTTTGTTTCCTGGTGCCGGTTTGAAATTCCTGCCGTTAACACTGTAAAACGATTTGTAGAGAGTACCTCCCCATATATATTTATGGATTGCAGTTTGCAACTTAAAAGAATCTTTCTGTTCCCAACATGCTAGGTGAAGTACGGCTTGCACACACGCCTCTCTCTCAGAACTGAGCATGTGGAGAGACTTTCGTTCATCTAGCACAAAGGGAAATGTTTGCAGGGGAAATTTTTACTCTGTTTCTCAGTGTTTTTCCTACTGCCGGTTTGAAGTTCCTGAAGTTTACAATGTAAAATGAGTTGGAGCGAGTAAATCCCCATATATATGTATGGATTGCTGTTTGCAACTGAAAAGAATCTTTGGGTTCACAACAAGCTAGGTGAAGGACGGCTTTCACACACACTTATCTCTCAGAATTGAGCATGTGGATAAACGTTCGATTATCTAGCACAAATTGAACGGGTTTCAGGAGAAAGGTTAACACTGGTTTTTCAGTGTTTTTCCTGGTGTAGGTTTCAAGTTCCTGCAGTATTCACTGTAAAACCGAGTTGGAGCGAGTACCTCCCCATATATATGTATGGATTGCAGGTAGAAACTGAAAAGAAACTTTGTGTTCCCAACAAGGTAGGTGAAAGGCGGCTTTCACACACACATATCTCTCAGAATTGAGCATGTGGATAAAATTTCGTTCAACTAGCACAAAGGAAACTGGTTGCAGGTGTAAGTTTAACACAGGTTTTCAGTGTTTTTCCTTGTGCATGTTTGAAGTTCCTGCAGTTTTCACTGTAAAACTGAGTTGGAGCGAGTACCTCCCCATATATAATATGGAGTGCAGTTTGCAACTGAAAAGAAACTTTGTGTTCCCAACGAGCTACTTGAAAGACGACTTTCACACACACTTATCTCTCAGAAGTGAGCATGAGGAGAGATGTTCGTTCATCTAGCACGAACGGAAAGGGATGCAGGAAAATTTTACACTGGATTCTCAGTGTGTTTCCTAGTGCCGGTTGGAAGTTCCTGCAGTTTTCACTGTAAAACAGATTTGGAGCGAGTACCTCCCATTGTATATGTATGGAGAGCAGTTTGCAACTGAAGAAATCTTTGTGTCCCAACGAGCTATTTGAAGGACGACATTCACACACATTTATCTCACAGAACTGAGCATGTGGAGAGACGTTCGTTCATCTACACAAAGGGAACGCGTTGCAGGAGAAATTTTTTCTCTGGATCCTCAGTGTGTTTCCTAGTGCAGGTTTGAAGTTCCTGCACTTTTCACTGTAAAAGCGATTTGGAGAGAGTACCTCCCCATATATATGTATGGACTGCAGTTTGCGACTGAAAAGAATCTTTGTGTTCCCTACGAGCTATTTGAAGGACGGTTTTTACACACACTTATCTCTCAGAACAGAACATGTGGACAGTGGTTCTTTCATCTAGCACAAAAGGAACGGTTTGCAGGAGAAACTTTTACTCTGGTTTCTCAGTGTGTTTTCTCCTGCCAGTTTGAAGATTCTGCAGTTTTCAGTTTAAAACAGAGTTGGAGCGTGTACCTCCCCATATATATGTATGAAGTGCATTTTTCAACTGAAAAGAAACTTTGTGTTCAAAACAAGCTAGGTGAAGGACGGCTTGCACACACACTTATCTGTCAGAACTGAGCATGTGGAGAGACATTCGTTCATATAGCACAAATGGAAAGGGATGCAGGTGAAATTTTACTCTGGTTTTTCAGTTTGTTTCCTAGTGCTGGTTTAAAGTGCCTGCAGTTTTCACTGTAAAACCGTGTTGGAGCGAGAACCTGGCCATATATATGTAAGGATTGCAGTTTGAAACTGAAAAGAAACTTTGTGTTCCCAACAAGCTAGGTGAAGGACGGCTTGCACACACACTTATCTCTAAACTCAGCATGTGGAGGGACGTTCGTTCATCTAGCACAAATGGAATGTTTTGCAGGAGAAACTATTACTGTCGTTTCTCAGGGTGTTCCCTTGTGCCGGTTTGAAGTTCCTGCACTTATCACTGTAAAACCGAGTTGGAGCGAGTACCTCCTCCTATGTATGTTTGCATTGCATTTTGCAACTGCAAAGAAACTTTGTGTTCCCAACAAGCTAGGTGAAGGACAGCTTTCATACACACACTTATCTCTCAGAACTGAGCATGTGGAGAGTGTTCGTTCATTTAGCACAAATGGAATGGGTTGCAGGATTAACTTTTACGCTGGTTTCGCAGTGTGATTCTTATTGCCTGTTTGAATTTCCTGCAGTATTTACTGTAAAAACGAGTTGGAGCGAGTACCTCCCCTATATATGTATGGAGTGCAGTTTGCAACTGAAAAGAAACATTTTGTTCCCAACAATCTAGGTGAAAGCTGGCTTTCACACACAGTTCTCTCATAGAAATGAGCATGTGGAGAGATGATCGTTCATGTAGCAGAAAGGGAATATGGTTGCAGGATAAACTTTTACTCTGGTTTTTCATTGTGTTTCCTACTGCTGGCATGAAGTACCTGCAGTTTTCAATGTAAAACAGAGTTGGGGCGTGTAAATACCTATATATAAATATATGGATTGCAGTTTGCAACTGAAAAGAGACTTTGTGTTCCCAACAACCTAGGTGAAGGACGGCTTCCACACACAATTATCTCTCAGAACTGAGAATGTGGAGAGACATTCGTTCATGTAGCACAAAGGGAACGGTTGCAGAGGAAACTATTTCTCTGGTTTCTCTGTTTGCTTCCTAGTGCCGGTTTGAAATTCCTGCAGTTAACTCTGTAAAAATATTTTAGCGAGTACCTCCACATATATTTATGGAGTGCAGTTTGCAACTGAAAAGAAACTTTGTGTTCCCAACAAGCTAGGTGAATGACGTCTTGAACTCACACTAATCTCTAAGAAATGAGCATGTGGAGAGACATTCGTTCATCTAGCACAAAGGGAAAAGGATGCAGGAGAAACTTTTACTCTGTTTTCTCAGTGTGTTTCCTACTGCTGGTATGATGTACCTGCAGTTTTCACTGTAAAACAGAGTTGGGGCCTGTACCTACCCATATATATATATGGATTGCAGTTTGCAACTGAAAAGATACTTAGTGTTCCCAACAAGCTAGGTGAAGGATGGCTTTCACACACACTTATCTCTCAGAAATGATCATGTGAAGAGACGTTCGTTCATTTAGCACAAATGGAACGGTTTGCCGGGGAAACTATTTCTCTGGTTTCTCTGTTTGTTTCCTGGTGCCGGTTTGAAATTCCTGCCGTTAACACTGTAAAACGATTTGTAGAGAGTACCTCCCCATATATATTTATGGATTGCAGTTTTGCAAGCCTTAAAAGAATCTTTCTGTTCCCAACATGCTAGGTGAAGTACGGCTTGCACACACGCCTCTCTCTCAGAACTGAGCATGTGGAGAGACTTTCGTTCATCTAGCACAAAGGGAAATGTTTGCAGGGGAAATTTTTACTCTGTTTCTCAGTGT
Organism: Camelus ferus; assembly: GCF_009834535.1. Classification (NCBI taxonomy): domain Eukaryota; kingdom Metazoa; phylum Chordata; class Mammalia; order Artiodactyla; family Camelidae; genus Camelus; species Camelus ferus. The sequence continues at coordinate 1,369 of NW_022588493.1, read as the reverse complement.
TTTTCCTACTGCCGGTTTGAAGTTCCTGAAGTTTACAATGTAAAATGAGTTGGAGCGAGTAAATCCCCATATATATGTATGGATTGCTGTTTGCAACTGAAAAGAATCTTTGGGTTCACAACAAGCTAGGTGAAGGACGGCTTTCACACACACTTATCTCTCAGAATTGAGCATGTGGATAAACGTTCGATTATCTAGCACAAATTGAACGGGTTTCAGGAGAAAGGTTAACACTGGTTTTTCAGTGTTTTTTCCTGGTGTAGGTTTCAAGTTCCTGCAGTATTCACTGTAAAACCGAGTTGGAGCGAGTACCTCCCCATATTTATGTATGGATTGCAGGTTGCAACTGAAAAGAAACTTTGTGTTCCCAACAAGCTAGGTGAAAGGCGGCTTTCACACACACATATCTCTCAGAATTGAGCATGTGGATAAAATTTCGTTCAACTAGCACAAAGGAAACTGGTTGCAGGTGTAAGTTTAACACAGGTTTTCAGTGTTTTTCCTTGTGCATGTTTGAAGTTCCTGCAGTTTTCACTGTAAAACTGAGTTGGAGCGAGTACCTCCCCATATAAATATGGAGTGCAGTTTGCAACTGAAAAGAAACTTTGTGTTCCCAACGAGCTACTTGAAAGACGACTTTCACACACACTTATCTCTCAGAAGTGAGCATGAGGAGAGATGTTCGTTCATCTAGCACGAACGGAAAGGGATGCAGGGAAAATTTTACACTGGATTCTCAGTGTGTTTCCTAGTGCCGGTTGGAAGTTCCTGCAGTTTTCACTGTAAAACAGATTTGGAGCGAGTACCTCCCATTGTATATGTATGGAGAGCAGTTTGCAACTGAGAAAATCTTTGTGTCCCAACGAGCTATTTGAAGGACGACATTCACACACATTTATCTCACAGAACTGAGCATGTGGAGAGACGTTCGTTCATCTACACAAAGGGAACGCGTTGCAGGAGAAATTTTTTCTCTGGATCCTCAGTGTGTTTCCTAGTGCAGGTTTGAAGTTCCTGCACTTTTCACTGTAAAAGCGATTTGGAGAGAGTACCTCCCCATATATATGTATGGACTGCAGTTTGCGACTGAAAAGAATCTTTGTGTTCCCTACGAGCTATTTGAAGGACGGTTTTTACACACACTTATCTCTCAGAACAGAACATGTGGACAGTGGTTCTTTCATCTAGCACAAAAGGAACGGTTTGCAGGAGAATCTTTTACTCTGGTTTCTCAGTGTGTTTTCTCCTGCCAGTTTGAAGATTCTGCAGTTTTCAGTTTAAAACAAGTTGGAGCGTGTACCTCCCCATATATATGTATGAAGTGCATTTTTCAACTGAAAAGAAACTTTGTGTTCAACAAGCTAGGTGA
>NW_022588492.1:0-13893 GCF_009834535.1 Camelus ferus | reverse complement strand
AGATTGAAGGCCCAAAAAATAATCTTTCAACATCTAGATTGTTAAAACTACCAGAGCAGCATTGAAAGGAGGTGAGGAAACACTAAAGAACAAAAGTAATCTCCGAATCACAAAGGCAGAATACCAGAAAAGGGGAAGAGAAACTCTAAAGAAGACAAAATAATATAAGAAACTCAATGGATTGAGAAAATAACTTTGGCTAATGTCAGTCCTAAGCAGACTAGATAACGCAGAGGAACTCGTGCATGACTGCGAAGACACGGGAACAGAAATCCCTCGATCAGAAGAAGACATAGAAAAGCAAGAGAAAACCAATGCAAATATCGCTGTTGAATCCTGGAGTAAGAGGAAGCATGAAAGAATAGGACTCATAAGAATCCCAAATGGAAAGCAAGTGATAAAATAAAAATTCTGTAAAGGCATTTGAACAAAAATCAGAATGAAACTTGCTGAATGCCAAGAAAGGTTCATCTGTACGTATTCAGGAAGTACACAGTGTCCAAAGGAGGTGGAATCCCAATAGTCCAACAAGCAGCTCTAGAATTCAAATAAACAAAGTTCATGATCATCACAGTGATCTAAAGTGCATCTCAAGGAATGCAAATTATTCACAACAGGGCCTCCAGTGGGGTTTCAGCTGATATCTCGGCAGAAATATTGTAGGACGGTGAATGGTGCCAGGACATAGACCATATACTGAATGAGAAAAATCTGCAATCTAGGGTAGACTATGCCAAATGACCGCGATTCCTAACAACGGCAGAGCTAGGGAATTTCACTGAGCAGCAAATCTTAAAAGAAATCAACAGTTTGAGACTGATCCTACAACAAACATTGAGAATCCTATCCTTAGAATAAAAGTAGAAAGAAGAAATGGAATTAAGAGAACCATTAATGGAAATGCAAGAAGACCATGAATTGCAAAGAAGAAAGAAGAAGAAGGCAAGGAGGACATCGAAAACCTAAAGATGGGAGAGGGAAGCAGGAAACCATAGGTGATATTAAGCACTATCTTAAGTGAATCAGCTTATATGACTCTCTGTCTGAAACAAAAGGAGAGATGCAAGGCCTAAAGTGTTTGCAAAACAAACAAACACCAAAAGGTTACAGTTGGCTGACATATACCAAAGAACCATGATTATTCAAAACAGAATACTCAAAATGATGTCAGGGATCATTCAGCACGCATCGACCCAGTATCAAGGCTAGAATGTACTCAAAACACTTGTATTCAGAAAACAGACGCGTGCATTGCTATTCATAAATATTGATTCATAAGTGCTTATCGTGACCCAACCCAAACGACGGTTTTGTTTAAGATTTGGTCAAAGTACGTGATATAGAATTCCAAGTCTTCCAACAGGATGAATGAATGCCATATTCTACCCTACGTAGGGAAGGAATGGCATAAGCCTATAACAAAGACAAGTAGCTCTGCAACACTGTACTAAGAGCAAAAGGGACAGACAGGAAAGTGCACATTGGAATTGGTTTCATTTCTTGGAATTTCAGCCCCCATGAAATAAATGGATCCATCTTGTGAGAGAGTGGGTGTTTCAGCAGAAAGCAACAGACGGATATGTATTCTGGGTGACTGGATATTACACAAACATGAGTTTCCATGAGTGGGTCTTGGTGTACTGTGAACTTTTAGAAAGTTTAAAGACGTGTGAAACCATAAACTGAACATGGACACTCTTCCCTCCGTTTGTACTTTGTATAGAGATCTGAACAAAAGGAAAGAGGGAAGAGAAAAGGACCATGGGACCCTTGTGGATAGAATCACATTTCCCTTAGGAACCTCTCGACTAATGCAGCCCCTCCCCCAACACTGGCTTAATGCAGCAACCACTGGGGATGGCAGTTACCGGATGGATTCCAGGTGGAATGTTGGTGTGTACCGCGAGACTTGTTGTGGCTGGTGGATCCAAGGTAACTGGGCAGAATTCTTTGGGTGGATCAGTGTGATGGAGGGCCTGCCGCCATATGTGGAGGTTGGCTAAATTCTTTTTTTCGGGAAGCTGTGTAAGTTCGAGATACTGCTGCCGCCCAAAGACCTGAGTTCACGGGTCTGTTTCCAGAATCTGAAAGGGCCGACAGTGGAAGATCTGCCTGTCATCAGCTTACTGGTGTGGCTCCGCGGTACTTTCCGACTTACCCAGTCCTCTTGACTTTGACTTTATGGGAGACACGAAGAGAACCTGGCAGAAAAGCTGGCCACACGGATTGAGGAGAGGTGCGAATACATTGATGAGAGTTATTCTGCTACAATGGAGAATACCTGCATGGAGACTACTCTAGAGAATATCAAGCTTGAAAGGCATTCATGCGACATATTGAACCTTGGTGATACTGAAATAAACATACGGAGTGTCAACGTGCACTTGTGAAAGTTACTCGAATCTCTGTTCCAAGAACGGGTCCAAGATTCCTGACGTCTTAAAGAGAAGAGATGGCAGAGATGTTAACAGCGCTCATGTTCCTGGAAGTGGTAGTGAGAATCCACACATCTCAACATGCATTTACAATTCATTAAGACCAAAATGCTCCAAGACCAGGTAAGCCTATTCCCAGGTATGCGCCTAGATATCAAACATCTGCTCTTCCCTCCACTCCACTCAGTCATCCATTCCAAAGGATCAGAACCTGAGCTGCAATGAAGCCAGTAGGAGAAGATCAAGCACCTCCAAGAATCAGAGTTCCTCCTCCTTCACTCTCGGTGAACAACAGTGAACCCCTTTATGGTCAAATACTCTCAACTTAGCTCACAAAAATTAATGATAGGAATTGAATACTTAGGAATTCAATACTTAGCTCACACAAAGTAACGATGACCTTCACCTAGATTCAGCATATGCTGGGGTTATGTCTACTTTGGGCTGAAGGGAGTGTGGTAAGTGAGGACAATCTTTGACTGAACTTGAATATGTATTAGGCCTCAGTTTTTCAAGACAGTATATGTAATTATTATAAGTCAGATAGTGAACTGAACTGTAAAATTGACCAAACACATTAAAGACACAGGTTTTGTGGACTGACTTTCCCTTCCGTCAAGCCCCGGGTATAATATATCATGGAGGTGCCGATTTGGTTGTGTTAAATTTCCTTAGCCTACATGATCGTAAGATGAAGCGTTCTCATCACTGATAGAAGTACACCTGGTTCTCAGTAGCCTAGCATATCTGCAGCAGTTTTCTCATAGTTAAATGCCTCTAGGTGGTTTTGGAATTAAGCCTAAATCTGTATATTTTGTACACTGTATCTTGTATAATCCTAGAGAGGAATGTTACTCCTTGAAATGCCAACATTGCCTAGTATGTGTCATTGGCAGCAAAGGGCAACACATGCACAAGGGAAACCCAGCTTCGGGGCTATTTCATGGTCCAATAGGTATTTCATGATTCCTATTGTTGTTGGAGGCTTCATCAGTAAAATATTGACATGTCACCTTCATACTTTTGGACTGCTATTTTACATTGAGTCTGTCTCTTTTTTCCTTAAGGCTGACAAAATTTTAGAAAAATTTACAAGTCTGGCTTCTAGGTTGATTTAGTAATTTTCAAAAACTAACTTCACTTTCATATAAATCCCAAAACATGTAAATCAATACTCTTAAACTACTTAAAGACAGCAACTGCGTTATCAACATAATGTCAACGCTGGAGTCTTCAGAAAATCCCTCCGATCATGGGTGTATAGAAAGCAGAGATAAACAAACATCCAATTTCAGTGAATTCTATGGGGAAAATGTTGATTTATCGATGCCCAGTAGGCAGAGAACCAGTGCAACCTGCTCTCACTCGCTCCCATACACACAGCATTGTAAACACGCACTCACCCAGCCCTTGGCAAAGGACACTTGCTGAAGAGTGGTCTGTTATTTCCAAAGACATGATGAGGCCACAGAAAACCTGGAAGCAGGAGAAGGTAAAGTAGAGAATGGAAACCAGTGCAGGATCTGATCTCTGGTAATGAAGCATCAAATGTGAAACTGTTTTACTTGGATATACACTCTGAAGCGGGCGGCACACATGGGATTGAAGATGATGCGCTGAGTGTTAGAAGTGTGCACAGCACATGCTTGGCTGACAGAACTCAAAAAAATCAGCACAAAATATTCCCACAATTGAATCTGAGACCAAGTGTCGAGCTGCCAAATCTGAGCTAGCAGATTCAGCGGAAAAAGAGGGATAGGGCTACGGATGATGGCACACGCAGAACTCAGGTATCTACAGTGCGTTGTGGGTTATGGTGGGTCCTATCAAGAGAGCAAAGAGAACTGTGAACTCAGTGAGACAGCAACCACACTGGCACGTGAGGTTGAGTTTATCGATATGTCCAACGGCCACATCCACTGCATCTGCAGGACCAGGGACCAATTTGGCATTTTGCCAATAGAGCACTTGTGGGGCTCAATCCGAGATATCATGCATCTGGTCTGAGGGCTCAAGGGGGCGTTGGTGTTGAAATCAGTATTAAATGTTTTAGGATATGCTACATTCGTAACCTGGACTTGGATTACGGTCTGGTTTGAGGCAGAGGATGCGGAACAGCTCTGTGGTTGCCTTCGTGAACCCATGACTGAAGGATGAGGTAACAAGGAAGAGTGGTCAAAGTCCACATCGTGAGAAGATGAAGCATTTCCTTCAGCATTATCTCCAAAATGCAGATGCTATATTTTGGACCGGCTGACATGTTACTGCACCGAGGACACATAGGTCGGTCTGAGGGATCATTCCAGCAGGCCCTGAACTATGACATCCTTACATACGTTTCCACTGGTTTTTCTGTAGACAGAAAATATCTGGGAAGGACTGTTAACATTGGGACATTGCAATGGCAATAGAAAGTACAAGTTCACTGTTTGTTGGATGTTATGGAGACAATCCAAAATGACATATAGAAGAATGCAGAGCTAAAAACTTTTAGAAGTTTCATTTCCACGAGAGGAAGTGCCCTGTTCCCTTACAGAATTGTGAGATTCTCGTAATAAATATGAGGTTCTACTAATTGAAATACTATGGTGTTTTCATCCGAACAAAGACAACACCAGCAATTAGAGATATACCAGACAACACAAACAGGAAAAGGACATGGCATCAATGTCTACGGAAATTTGTCCTCACAGTAATATCATGGAATTGCGTACACCAAGGAGACTAAAGTTTTCACTTAACCAAGCGCTATAAGTCTATACTAGCTACCTGATAGTACTTGAACACTAGAGAATAAGAAGTATTGTAAAAGAAACAGGAAGTACCATTTTCAGTTCCAAAGAGATTGAAGGCCCAAAAAATAATCTTTCAAACATCTAGATTGTTAAAAATCTACCAGAGCAAGCATTGAAATAGGAGGTGAGGAAACACTAAAGAACAAAAGTATCTCAGAATCACAAAAGGCAGAATACCAGAAAAGGGGAAGAGAAACTCTAAAGAAGACAAAATAATATAAGAAAACTCAATGGATGAGAAAATAACTTGGCTAATGTCAGTCCTAAGCAGACTAGATAACGCAGAGGAACTCGTGCATGACTGCGAAGACACGGGAACAGAAATCCCTCGATCAGAAGAAGACATAGAAAAGCAAGAGAAAACCAATGCAAATATCGCTGTTGAATCCTGGAGTAAGAGGAAGCATGAAAGAATAGGACTCATAAGAATCCCAAATGGAAAGCAAGTGATAAAATAAAAATTCTGTAAAGGCATTTGAACAAAAATCAGAATGAAACTTGCTGAATGCCAAGAAAGGTTCATCTGTACGTATTCAGGAAGTACACAGTGTCCAAAGGAGGTGGAATCCCAATAGTCCAACAAGCAGCTCTAGAATTCAAATAAACAAAGTTCATGATCATCACAGTGATCTAAAGTGCATCTCAAGGAATGCAAATTATTCACAACAGGGCCTCCAGTGGGGTTTCAGCTGATATCTCGGCAGAAATATTGTAGGACGGTGAATGGTGCCAGGACATAGACCATATACTGAATGAGAAAAATCTGCAATCTAGGGTAGACTATGCCAAATGACCGCGATTCCTAACAACGGCAGAGCTAGGGAATTTCACTGAGCAGCAAATCTTAAAAGAAATCAACAGTTTGAGACTGATCCTACAACAAACATTGAGAATCCTATCCTTAGAATAAAAGTAGAAAGAAGAAATGGAATTAAGAGAACCATTAATGGAAATGCAAGAAGACCATGAATTGCAAAGAAGAAAGAAGAAGAAGGCAAGGAGGACATCGAAAACCTAAAGATGGGAGAGGGAAGCAGGAAACCATAGGTGATATTAAGCACTATCTTAAGTGAATCAGCTTATATGACTCTCTGTCTGAAGCAAAAGGAGAGATGCAAGGCCTAAAGTGTTTGCAAAACAAACAAACACCAAAAGGTTACAGTTGGCTGACATATACCAAAGAACCATGATTATTCAAAACAGAATACTCAAAATGATGTCAGGGATCATTCAGCACGCATCGACCCAGTATCAAGGCTAGAATGTACTCAAACACTTGTATTCAGAAAACAGACGCGTGCATTGCTATTCATAAATATTGATTCATAAGTGCTTATCGTGACCCAACCCAAACGACGGTTATGTTTAAGATTTGGTCAAAGTACGTGATATAGAATTCCAAGTCTTCCAACAGGATGAATGAATGCCATATTCTACCCTACGTAGGGAAGGAATGGCATAAGCCTATAACAAAGACAAGTAGCTCTGCAACACTGTACTAAGAGCAAAAGGGACAGACAGGAAAGTGCACATTGGAATTGGTTTCATTTCTTGGAATTTCAGCCCCCATGAAATAAATGGATCCATCTTGTGAGAGAGTGGGTGTTTCAGCAGAAAGCAACAGACGGATATGTATTCTGGGTGACTGGATATTACACAAACATGAGTTTCCATGAGTGGGTCTCTGTGTACTGTGAACTTTTAGAAAGTTTAAAGACGTGTGAAACCATAAACTGAACATGGACACTCTTCCCTCCGTTTGTACTTTGTATAGAGATCTGAACAAAAGGAAAGAGGGAAGAGAAAAGGACCATGGGACCCTTGTGGATAGAATCACATTTCCCTTAGGAACCTCTCGACTAATGCAGCCCCTCCCCCAACACTGACTTAATGCAGCAACCACTGGGGATGGCAGTTACCGGATGGATTCCAGGTGGAATGTTGGTGTGTACCGCGAGGCTTGTTGTGGCTGGTGGATCCAAGGTAACTGGGCAGAATTCTTTGGGTGGATCAGTGTGATGGAGGGCCTGCCGCCCTATGTGGAGGTTGGCTAATCTCTTTTTTTCGGGAAGCTGTGTAATTTCGAGATACTGCTGCTGCCCAAAGACCTGAGTTCACGGGTCAGTTTCCAGAATCTGAAAGGGCAGACATTTGAAAATCTGCCTGTAATCATCTTACTGGTGTGGCTCTAAGGTACTTTCCGACTTACCCAGTCCTCTTGACTTCGACTTTATGGGAGACACGAAGAGAATCTGGCAGAAAAGCTGGCCGCACTGATTGAGGAGAGGTGCGAACACATTGATGAGAGTTGTTCTGCTACAAAGCAGAATACCTGCATGGAGACTACTCTAGAAAATTCCAGGCTTGAAAGGCATTCATGAGACATATTGAACTTTGGTGATACTGACATAAACATTCGGAGTGTCAACGTGCACTTGAGAAAGTTACTCGAATCTCTGCTCCTAGAACGGGTCCAAGATTCCTGACGTCTAAAAGAGAAGAGATGGCAGAGATGTTAACAGCACTCATGTTCCTGGAATTGGTTGTGAGAATCCACACATCTCAACATGCATTTACCAATCATTCATACCAAAATGCACCAAGCCGAGGTAAGCCTACTCCCAGGTTTGGGCCTAGATATCAAATAGTTGCTCTTCCCTCCACTCCACTCAGGCATCCATTTCAAAGGATCAGAATCTGAGCTGCAATGAAGCCAGTAGGAGAAGATCAAGCCAATCCTATAATCAGTGTTCCTCCTACTTCACACTCGGTGAAAAACAGTGAACCCCTTTAAGGTCAACTACTCTCAACTTAGCTCACAAGATGTAATGATAGGAATTGAATACTTAGGAATTCAATACTTAGCTCACACAATGTAATGATGACCTTCCCCTAGATTCAGCAAATTCTGGGGTAATGTCTGTTTTGGGCTGAAGGGTGTGTGGTAAGTGACGGGAATCACTGACTGAACTTGAATATATATTAGGCCTCAGTTTTTCAATTCAGTATATGTAATCATTATAAGTCAGATAGTGATCTAAAACGTATAAGTGGCCAAAAACGTTAAAGACACAGGTTATGTGGACCGTCATTCCCTTCCGTCAAGACCCGGGTATAATTTATCATGGAGGTGCAGATTTGGTTGTGTTAAATTGCCTTAGCCTACATGATCGTAAGATGAAGCGTTCTCATCACTGATAGAAGTACACCTGGTTCTCAGTAGCCTAGCAGAGCTGCAGCAGTTTTCTCATAGTTAAATGCCTCTAGGTGATTTTGGAATTAAGCCTAAATCTGTATATTTTGTACACTGTAACTTGTATATTCCTAGAGAGGAATGTTACTCCTTGAAATGCCAACATTGCCTAGTATGTGTCATTGGCAGCAAAGGGCAACACATGCACAAGGGAAACCCAGGTTCGGGGCTATTTCATGGTCCAATAGGTATTACATGGTTCCTATTGTTGTTGGAGGCTTCATCAGTAAAATATTGACATGTCACCTTCATACTTTTGGACTGCTATTTTACATTGAGTCTGTCTCTTTTTTCCTTAGAGTTGACAAAATGTTACAAAAATTGACAAGTCTGGCATCTAGGTTGATTTAGTAATTTTCAAAAACTAAATTCACTTCCATATAAATCCCAAAACATGTAAATCAATACTCTTATACTACTTAAAGACAGCAACTGCGTTATCAACATAATGTCAACGCTGGAGTCTTCAGAAAATCCCTCCGATCATGGGTGTATAGAAAGCAGAGATAAACAAACATCCAATTTCAGTGAATTCTATGGGGAAATTGTTGATTTATCGATGCCCAGTAGGCAGAGAACCAGTGCAACCTGCTCTCACTCGCTCCCATACACACAGCATTGTAAACACACTCTCACCCAGCCCTTGGCACAGGACACTTGCTGAAGAGTGGTCTGTTATTTCCAAAGACATGATGAGGCCTCAGAAAACCTGGAAGCAGGAGAAGGTAAAGTAGAGAATGGAAACCAGTGCAGGATCTGATCTCTGGTAATGGAGCATCAAAGGTGAAACTGTTTTACTTGGTACGTACACTCTGAAGCGGGCGGAACACATGGGATTCAAGTTGATGCGCTGAGTGTTAGAAGTGTGCACAGCAGATGCTTGGCTGACAGAACTCAAAAAAATCAGCACAAAATACTCCCACAAATGAATCTTTGACCGAGAGCCGAGCTGCCAAATCTGAGCTAGCAGAGGCAGCGGGAAATGAGGGATAGTTCTACGGATGATGGCACATGCAGAACTCAGGTATCTACAGTGCGTTGTGGGTTATGGTGGGTCCTATCAAGAGAGCAAAGAGAACTCTGACCTCAATGAGACAGCAACCACACTGGTGCGTGAGGTTGAGTTTATCGAAATGAACAATGGCCAAATCCACTGCATCTGCAGGACCAGGAACCAATTTGGCATTTTGCCAATAGAGCAAGTGTGGGGCTCAATCAGAGGTATCATGCATCTGATCTCAGTGTTCCAGGGGGCGTTGGGGTGAACACAGTATTAAAAGTTTTAGGATCTGCTACATTCGTAACTTGGACTGGGATTACGGTCTGTTTAAAGGCAGAGGATGCGGAACAGCTCTGTGGTTGCCTTCGTGAACCCATGACTGAAGGATGAGGGAACAAAGAATTGTGGTCAAACTCCACAATGTAAGAAGATGAAGCATTTCCTTCAGCATTATCTCCAAAATGCAGATGCTATATTTTGGACGGGCTGACATGGTACTGCACTGAGGACACATAGGTCGGTCTGAGGGATCATTCCAGCAGGCCCTGAACTATGACATCCATACATACGTTTCCACTGATGTTCCTGTAGACACAGAAAATCTGGGAAGGACTGGTAACATTGGGACATTGCAATGGCAATAGAAAGTACAAGTTCACTGTCTGTTGGATGTTATGGAGACACTCCAAAATGACATAAAAAAGAATGCAGAGCTGAAAACATTTAGAAGTTTCATTTCCACGAAGGGAGTGCCCTGTTCCCTTACAGAATTGTGAGATTAACGTAATAAATATGAGGTTCTACTAATTAAAATACTATGGTGTGTTAATCCGAACAAAAGCAAAACCAGCAATTAGAGATATAAAAGACAACTCACACAGGAAAAGGACATGGCATCAACGTCTAGGGAAAATTGTCCTCACAGTAATATCATGGAATTGCGTACACCAAGGAGACTAAATTTTTCCCTTAACCAAGCGCTATAAGTCTATACAAGATACCTGACAGTACTTGAACAGTAGAGAAAAAGAAGTATAGTAAAATTAAAAGGAAGTACCATTTTCAGTTCCAAAGAGTTTAAAGGACCAAAAAATAAGCTTTCAAACAACTAGACGGTTAAAACGCTACCAGAGCAAGCATTGAATAAGGAGGTGAGGAAAACACTTAAAAACAACAGTATCTCAGAATCACAAAAGGCAGAATACCAGAAAAGGTGAAGAGAAACTCGAAAGAAGACAAAATAATATAAGAAAACTCAATGGATGAGATAATAACTTGGCTAATATCAGTCCTAAGCAGACTAGATAACGCAGAGGGACTCATGAATGACAGCGAAGACACGGGAACAGAAATCCCCGATCAGAAGAAAACATAGAAAAGCAAGTGCAAACCAACGCAAATATCGCTGTTGAATCCTGGGGTAAGGGGAAGCATGAAAGAATAGGACTCATAAGAGTCCCAAATGGAAATCAAGAGATAAAATAAAAATTCTGCAAAGGCATTTGTACAAAAATCAGAATGAAAATTGCGGAAAGCCAAGAAAGGTTCATCTATACGAATTCAGGAAGTACACAGCGTCCAAAGGAGATGGAATTCCAATAGACAAACAAACAGCCCTAGAATTCAAATAAACAAAGTTCATAATCATCACAGTGATCTAAAGTGCACCTCAAGGAAAGCAAATTATTCACAACACAGCCTCCAGAGGGGTTTCAGCTGATATCTCGGCAGAAATATTGTAGGACGGTGAATGATGCCAGGACCTACACCATATCCTGAATGAGAAAAATCTGCAATCTAGGGTAGACTATGCCAAATGACCGCGATTCCTAACAACGGCAGAGCTAGGGAATTTCACTGAGCAGCAAATCTTAAAAGAAATCAACAGTTTGAGACTGATCTTACAACAAAAATTGAGAATCCTATCCTTAGAAGAAAAGTAGAAAGAAGAAATGGAATTAAGAGAACCAATAATGAAAATGCAAGAAGACCATGAATTGCAAAGAAGAAATAAGAAGAAGGTAAGGAGGACATCGAAAACCTAAAGATGGGAGAGGGAAGCAGGAAACCATAGGTGATATTAAGCACTATCTTAAGTGAATCAGCTTATATGACTCTCTGTCTGAAACAAAAGGAGAGATGCAAGGCCTAAAGTGTTTGCAAAACAAACAAACACCAAAAGGTTACAGTTGGCTGACATATACCAAAGAACCATGATTATTCAAAACAGAATACTCAAAATGATGTCAGGGATCATTCAGGACGCATCCACCCAGTATCACGGCTAGAATGTATTCAACACACTTGTATTCAGAAAACAGACGCGTGCATTGCTATTCATAAATATTGATTCATAAGTGCTTATCGTGACCCAACACAAACGACGGTTTTGTTTAAGATTTGGTCAAAGTACGTGATATAGAATTACAAGTCTTCCAACAGGATGAATGAATGCCATATTCTACCCTACGTAGGGAAGGAATATAGTTTGTTATAAGCCAATAACAAAGACAAGTAGCTCTGCAACACTGTACTAAGACCAAAGAGACAGACAGGAATGTGCACATTGGAATTGGTTTCATTTCTTGGAATTTCAGCCCCCATGAAAAAAATGGATCCATCTTCTGAGAGTGTGGGTGTTTTAACAAAAAGAAACAGACAGATATGTATTCTGGGTGACTGGATATTACACAAACATGAGTTTCCTTGAGTCGGTCTCTGTGTACTGTGAACTTTTAGAAAGTTTAAAGACGTGTGAATCCATAAATTTAACATGGAAAATATTCCCTCCCTTTGTACTGTGTATACAGCTCTGAACAAAAGCAAAGAGGAAAGAGAAAAGTAACATGGGACCCTTGTGGATAGAATCACATTTCATTTAGGAACCTCTGGAATAATGCAGCCCCTCCCCCAAAACTGATTTAATGCCGCAACCACTGGGGATGGCAGTTACCGGTTGGATTCCAGGTAGAATGTTGGTGTGTACCGCGAGGCTTGTTGTGGCTGGTGGATCCAAGGTAACTGGGCAGAATTCTTTGGGTGGATCAGTGTGATGGAGGGCCTACAACCCTATGTGGAGTTTGGCTTAGGTCTTTTGTTCGGGAAGCTGTGTAATTTCGAGATACTGCTGCTGCACAAAGACCTGAGTTCAAGGGTCAGTTTCCAGAATCTGAAAGGGCAGACAGTGGAAGATCTGCCTGTCATCAGCTTACTGTTGTGGCTCCGCGGTACTTTTGGACATACCCAGTCATCTTGACTTCGACTTTATGGGAGACACGAAGAGAAGCTGGCAGAAAAGCTGGAGGCACGGATTGAGGATAGGTGCGAACACATTGATGAGAGTTGTTCCGCTACAATGGAGAATACCTGCATGGAGACAACTCTAGAGAATACCAGGCTCGAAATACATTCATGAGACATACTGAACCTTGGTGATACTGACATAAACATACGGAGTGTCAACATGCACTTGAGAAAGTTACTCGAATCTCTGCTCCAAGAACTGGTCTAAGATTCCTGACGTCTAAAAGAGAAGAGATGGCAGAGATGTTAACAGCGCTCATGTTCCTGGAAGTGGTATTGAGAATCCACACATCTCAATATGCATTTACAAATCATTCAGAACTAAATGACCCAAGCCCAGGTAAGCCTATTCCCATGTTTGCCCCTAGATATCAAACATTTGCTCTTCCCTCCACTCCACTCAGGCATCCATTTCAAAGGATCAGAACCTGAGCTGCAATGAAGCCAGTAGGAGAAGAGCAAACCCCTCCTAGAATCAGAGTTCCTCCTCCTTCACTCTCGGTGAACAACAGTGAAACACTTTAAGGTCAAATACTCTCAAATTAGCTCACAAAAAGTAATGATAGGAATTGAATACTTAGGAATTCAATACTTAGCTCACACAAAGTAATGATGACCTTCCCCTAGATTCAGCAAATGCTGGGGTTATGTCTTCTTTGGGCTGAAGGGAGTGTGGTAAGTGAGGGGAATCTTTGAATGAACTTGAATATGTATTAGGCCACAGTTTTTCAAGGCAGTATATGTAATTATTATAAGTCAGATAGTGAACTAAACCGTATAAATTTCCAAACACATTAAAGACACAGGTTATGTGGACCGTCTTTCCCTTCCGTCAAGCCCCGGGTGTAATATATCATGGAGGTGCAGATTTGGTTGTGTTAAATTGCCTTAGCCTACATGATCGTAAGATGAAGCGTTCTCATCTCTGATAGAAGAGCACCTGGTTCTAAGTAGCCTAGCATAGCTGCAGCAGTTTTCTCATAGTTAAATGCCTCTAGTTGGTTTTGGAATCAAGCCAAAATCTGTAGATTTTGTACACTGTATCTTGTATATTCCTAGAGAGGAATGTTACTCCTTGAAATGCCATCATTGCCTAGTATGTGTCAT
>NW_022588491.1:0-13897 GCF_009834535.1 Camelus ferus | reverse complement strand
AGTGCCGGTTTGAAGTTCCTGCAGTTTTCACTGTAAAAACGAGTTGGAACTACTACCTACCCATATATATCTATGCAGTGAACTTTGCTACTTAAAAGAAACTTTGTGTTCCCCAAATGCAGGTGAAGGACGGCTTTCACACACACTTCTCTTCAGAACTGAGCATTTGTGAGAGACGTTGTTCATCTAGCACAAAGGAACGGGTTGCAGGAGAACTATTACTCTGGTTTCTCAGTCGGTTTCCACGTGCCGGTTTGAATTCCTGCAGTTTTCACTGTAAAAACGAGTTGGAGCTAGTACATCCCCATATATATGTAGGAGTGTACTTTGCAACTACATAGAAACTTGTGTTACCAACAAGTTTGGTGAAGGACGGCTTTCACACACACTTCTCTTTTTCAGAACTGAGCATGTGGAGAAACGTTCGTTCATCTAGACAAAAACGGAACTGGTTCAGGAGAAATTTTACTCTGGTTTCTCAGTCTGGTTCCTAGTGACGGTTAGAAGTTCCTGCAGTTTTTCACTGTAAAAACGAGTTGGAGTTAGTACCAACCCATAGATATGTATGGAGTGTACTTGCAACTACAAGAAACTTTGTGTTACAACAAGTTAGGTGAAAGACGGCTTTTCACACACTTCTCTCTTCAGAACTGAGCATGTGGAGCGACGTTCGTTCATCTAGCACAAATGGAACGGGTTGCAGGAGAAAACTTTTACTCTGGTTTCTCAGTTGTTCCAAGTGCCGGTTTGAAGTCCCTGCAGTTTTCACTGTAAAAACGAGTTGGGGCTAGTCCTCCCCATATTATGTAGGGATTGTACTTTGAAATACATAGAAACTTTGTGTAACCAACAAATTAGGTGAAGGGCGGCTTTCACCACCACTTCTCTTCAGAACTGAGCATGTGGAGAGACGTTCGTTCATCTAGCAAAAAGGGAACGGGTTCAGGAGAAATTTTACTCTGGTTCTCAGTCTGTTTCCAAGTGCCGTGTTGAAGTTCCTGCAGATTTCACTGTAAAACGAGTTGGAGCTAGTACCTCCCCATATATAGGTATGGAGTGTACTTTCCAACTAAAGAAACTTTGTGTTCCCAACAGGATAGGTGAAGACGGCAATTCACCACAACTTCTCTCTCAGAACTGATCATGTGGAGAGACGTTCGTTCATCTAGCACAAAGGAAGTGTTGCAGGAGAGAACTTTTACTCTGATTTCTCAGTCTGTTTCCAGTGCCGGTTTGAAGTTCCTTAATTTTCACTGTAAAAAACGAGGTTGGAGATAGTACCTCCCCATATATATGTATGGAGTGTACTTTGCAACTAAACAAAACTTTGTGTCCCAACAAGCTAGGTGAAGGACGGCTTTCACACACACTTACTCTCAGAACTGAGCATGTGGAGAGACGTTTTGTTCATCTAGCACAAAGGGAACAGGTTGCAGGAGAAACTTTAACTGTGATTTCAGTCTTTTCCTAGTGCGGTTTGAAGTTCCTGCAGTTTCACTGTAAAACGAGTTGGAGTATTACCTCCCCATAGATATGTATGGAGTACTTGCAACTAAAGAAACTTTGTGTTCCCAACAAGCTAGGTGAAGGACGGCTTTCACACACACACTATCTCCCAGAACTGAGCAATGTGGAGAGACGTTTTTCTCTAGCACAAAGGGAACAGTGTTGCAGGAGAACTTTAACTGGATTTCTCAGTCTGTTCCTAGTGCCGGTTTTTATGTTTCCTGCAGTTTTCAACTGTAAAAACGAGTTGGTGCTAGTACCACCCATATATATGTATGGAGGTAGTTTGCAACTGAAAAGAAACGTTGTGTTCCCAACAAGATAGTTGAAGGACGGCTTTCAACCACACTTCTCTCTCAGAACTGAGCTGTGGAGAGACTTCGTCATCTAGCACAAAGGGAACGTGGTTGCAGAGAAATTTTTACTCTGGTTTCTCAGTTTGTTTACAGTGCCGTTTGAAGTTCCTGCAGTTTTCACTGTAAAAACGAGTTGGAGCTAGTACTTCCCCATATATATGTATGGATTGTTACTTTGCAAACTACATAGAAACTTTGTGTTCCCAACAAGCTAGTGAAGGACGGCTTTCAAACACAATTACCTCTCAGTACTGAGCATGTGGAGAGACGTTCGTTCATCTATCACAAAGGGAACAGGTTGCAGGAAGAAATTTTACATCTGGTTTCTCAGTCTGTTTCCTAGTGCCGGTTTGAAGTTCCTGCAAGTTTCACTGTAAAAACGAGTTGGAGCTAGTACCAACCATATATGTATGGATGTTTAGTTTGCAACTGAAAGAAACTTGTGTTCCCAACAAGCTAGGTGAAGGACGGGCTTTCACACACACTTCTCTCTCAGAACTGAGCATGTGGAGAGACGTTCGTTCATATAGCACAAAGGGAACGGTTGCAGGAGAAACTTTTAATCTGGATTTCTCAGTCTGTTTCCAGTGCCGGTTTGAAGTTCCTGCAGTTTTCACTGTAAAAACGAGTTGGAACTAACTACCATACCCATATTATCTATGGCAGTGAACTTTGCTACTAAAAAGAAACTTTGTGTGTCCCAACAGCTAGGTGAAGGACGGCTTTCACACACCACTTCTCTCTCAGAACTGAGCATGTGGAGAGACTTCGTTCATCTAGCACAAAGGGAACGGGTTGCAGGAGAACTTTACTCTGGTTTCTCAGTCTGTTTCCAAGTGCCCGGTTTGAAGTCCCTGCAGTTTTTCACTGTAAAAACGAGTTGGAGCTAGTACACTCCCATATATATGTATGGATTGTACGTTTGCAACTACATAGAAACTTTGTGTTACCAACAAGTAGGTGAAGGACGGCTTTCACACACACTTCTCTCTCAGAACTGAGCATGTGGAGAGACGTTCGTTCATCTAGCACAAAATGGAACGGGTTGCAGGAGAAATTTTACTCTGGTTTCTCAGTCTGTTTCCTAGTGACGGTTTAGAAGTTCCTGCAGTTTTCACTGTAAAAACGAGTTGGAGCTAGTACCAACCCATAGATATGTATGGAGTGTAGTTTGGCAACTGAAAAGAAACTTTGTGTTCCCAACAAGCTAGGTGAAGGACGGCTTTCACACACACTTCTCTCTCAGAACTGAGCATGTGGAGAGACGTTCGTTCATCTATCAGAAAGGGAACGGGTTGCAGGAGAAACTTTTACTCTCGTTTCTCAGTCTGTTTCCTAAGTGCCGGTTTGAAGTTCCTGCAGATTTCACTGTAAAAACGAGTTGGAGCTAGTACCTACCCATATATATGTATGGAGTGTAGCTTTGCAACTAAAAGAAACTTTGTGTTCCCAACAGATAGGTGAAGGACGGCTTTCACACACACTTCTCTCCAGAACTGAGCATGTGGAGAGACGTTCGTTCATCTAGCACAAAGGGAACGTGTTGCAGGAGAACTTTTACTCTGGTTTCTCAGTCTTGTTTACAAGTGCCGGTTTGAAGTTCCTGCAGTTTTCAACTGTAAAAAACGAGTTGGAGCTAGTACCTACCCTTATATATGTATGGAGTGTACTTTGCAACTAAAAGAAACTTTGTGTCCCAACAAAGCTAGTGAAGGACGGCTTTCAACACACACTTATCCTCTCAGACTGAGCATGTGGAGAGACGTTCGTTCATCTAGCACAAATGGAACAGGTTTGCAGGAGAAATTTTACTCTGGTTTCTCAGTCTGTTTCCTAGTGCCGGTTTGAAGTTCCTGCAGTTTTCACTGTAAAACCGAGTTGGAGCTAGTACCAACCCATATATATGTATGGAGTGTAGTTTGCAACTGAAAGAAACTTTGTGTTCCCAACAAGCTAGGTGAAGGACGGCTTTCACACACACTTCTCTCTCAGAACTGAGCATGTGGAGAGACGTTCGTTCATCTAGCACAAAGGGAACGGGTTGCAGGAGAAACTTTACTCTGGTTTCTCAGTCTGTTTCCTAGTGCCGGTTTGAAGTTCCTGCAGTTTTCACTGTAAAAACGAGTTGGACTAGTACCCAACCCATTATATATGTATGGAGTGTAGTTTGCAACTAAAAGAAACTTTGTGTTCCCAACAAGCTAGGTGAAGGACGGCTTTCACACACACTTCTCTCTCAGAACTGAGCATGTGGAGAGACGTTCGTTCATCTAGCACAAAGGGAACGGGTTGCAGGAGAAACTTTTACTCTGTTTCTCAGTCTGTTTCCTAGTGCCGGTTTGAAGTTCCTGCAGTTTTCACATGTAAAACCGAGTTGGAGCTAGTACCAACCCATATATATGTATGGAGTGGAGTTTGCAACTGAAAGAAACTTTGTGTTCCCAACAAGCTAGGTGAAGGACGGCTTTCACACACACTTCTCTCTCAGAACTGAGCATGTGGAGAGACGTTCGTTCATCTAGTCACAAGGGAACGGGGTTCAGGAGAAACTTTAACTGCTTGATTTGCTCAGTCTGTTTCCTAGTGCCCGGTTTTGAAGTTCCTGGCAGTTTTTCACTGTAAAACCGAGTTGGAGCTAGTACCATCCCATATATATGTATGAGTGTAGTTTGCACTGAAAAGAAACTTTGTGTTCCCAACAAGCTAGGTGAAGGACGGCTTTCACACACACTTCTCTCTCAGAACTGAGCATGTGGAGAGACGTTCGTCATCTAGCACAAAGGGAACGGGTTGCAGGAGAACTTTTACTCTGGTTCTCAGTCTGTTTCCAAGTGCGGTTTGAAGTTCCTGCATTTTCACTGTAAAAACGAGTTGGAGCTAGTACCTCCCCATATATATGTATGGAGTGTACTTTGCCACTACATAGAAACTTTGTGTTCCCAACAAGCTAGGTGAAGGACGGCTTTCACACACACTTACTCTCTCAGAACTGAGCATGTGGAGAGACGTTCGTTCATCTAGCCAAAGGGGAACGGGTTGCAGGAGAAACTTTACTCTGGTTTCTCAGTCTGTTTCCTAGTGCCGGTTTGAAGTTCCTGCAGTTTTCACTGTAAAACGAGTTGGAGCTAGTACAACCCATATATATGTATGGAGTGTAGTTTGCAACTGAAAAGAAACTTTGTGTTCCCAACAGCTAGTGAAGGACGGCTTTCACACACACTTCTCTCTCAGAACTGAGCATGTGGAGAGACGTTCGTTCACTAGCACAAAGGGAACGGGTTGCAGGAGAACTTTTACTCTGGTTTCTCAGTCTGTTTCCTAGTGCCGGTTTGAAGTTCCTGCAGTTTTCACTGTAAAAACGGAGTTGGAGCTAGTACCATCCCATATATATGTATGGAGTGTACGTTGCAACTGAAAAGAAACTTTGTGTTCCCAACAAGCTAGGTGAAGGACGGCTTTCACACCACACTTCTCTCTCAGAACTGAGCATGGGAGAGACGTTCGTTCATCTAGCACAAAGGGAACGGGTTGCAGGAGAAACGTTTTACTCTGGTTTCTCAGTCTGTTTCCTAGTGCCGGTTTGAAGTTCCTGCAGTTTTCACTGTAAAAACGAGTTGGAGCTAGTACCATCCCATATATATGTATGGAGTGTAGTTTGCAACTGAAAAGAAACTTTGTGTCCCAACAAGCTAGGTGAAGGACGGCTTTCACACACACTTCTCTCTCAGAACTGAGCATGTGGAGAGACGTTCGTTCATCTAGCACAAAGGGAACGGGTTGCAGGAGAAACTTTTAACTCTGGTTCTCAGTCTGTTTCCTAGTGCCGGTTTGAAGTTCCTGCAGTTTTCACTGTAAAAACGAGTTGGAGCTAGTAACCATCCCATATATATGTATGGAGTGTAGTTTGCAACTGAAAGAAACTTTGTTACCAACAAGTAGGTGAAGGGACGGCTTTCACACACACTCTCTCTCGAACTGAGCATGTGGAGAGACGTTCGTTCATCTAGCACAAAGGGAACGGGTTGCAGGAGAAATTTTACTCTGGTTTCTCAGTCTGTTTCCAGTGCCGGTTGAAGTTCCTGCAGTTTTCACTGTAAAACGAGTTGGAGCTAGTACCACTCCATATATATGTATGGAGTGTAGTTGCCAACTGAAAAGAAACTTTGTGTTCCCAACAAGCTAGGTGAAGGACGGCTTTCACACACACTTCTCTCTCAGAACTGAGCAGTGTGGAGAGACGTTCGTTCATCTAGCACAAAGGGAAACGTGTTGCAGGAGAACTTTTACTCTGGTTCCTCAGTCTGTTTCCTAGTGCCGGTTTGAAGTTCCTGCAGTTTTCACTGTAAAACGAGTTGGAGCTAGTACCATACCCATATATATGTATGGAGTGTACTTTGCAACTGAAAAGAAACTTTGTGTTCCCAACAAGCTAGGTGAAGGACGGCTTTCAACACACACTTCTCTCTCAGAACTGAGCATGTGGAGAGACGTTCGTTCATCTAGCACAAATGGAACGGGTTGCAGGAGAAACTTTTACTCTGGTTTCTCAGTCTGTTTCCTAGTGCCGGTTGAAGTTCCTGCAGTTTTCACTGTAAAACGAGTTGGAGCTAGTACCAACCCATATATATGTATGGAGTGTACTTTGCAACTAAAAGAAACTTTGTGTTCCCAACAAGCTAGGTGAAGGACGGCTTTCACACACACTTCTCTCTCAGAACTGAGCATGTGGAGAGACGTTCGTTCATCTAGCACAAAGGGAACGGGTTGCAGGAGAAACTTTTACTCCTGGTTTCTCAGTCTGTTTCCAAGTGCCGGTTTGAAGTTCCCTGCAGTTTTCACTGTAAAAACGAGTTGGAGCTAGTACCAACTCCATAGATATGTATGGAGTGTAGTTGCAACTGAAAAGAAACTTTCGTGTTCCCAACAAGCTAGGTGAAGGACGGCTTTCACACACACTTATCTCTCAGAACTGAGCATGTGGAGAGACGTTTCGTTCATCTAGCACAAAGGGAACGGGTTGCAGGAGAAATTTTACTCTGGATTTCTCAGTCTGTTTCCTAGTGCCGGTTTGAAGTTCCTGCAGTTTTCACTGTAAAAACGAGTTGGAGCTAGTACCAACCCAATATATATGTATGGAGTGTAGTTTGCAACTGAAAGAAACTTTGTGTTCCCAACAAGCTAGGTGAAGGACGGCTTTCACACACACTTCTCTCTCAGAACTGAGCGATGTGGAGAGACGTTCGTTCATCTAGCACAAAGGGGAACGGGTTGTCAGGAGAAACTTTACTCTGGTTTCTCAGTTGTTTCCAAGTGCCGGTTTGAAGTTCCTGCAGTTTTCACTGTAAAACGAGTTGGAGCTATTACATCCCCATATATATGTATGGAGTGTACTTTGCAACTACATAGAAACTTTGTGTTACCAACAAGTTAGGTGAAGGACGGCTTTCACACACACTTCTCTCTCAGAACTGAGCATGTGGAGAGAACGTTCGTTCATCTAGCAAAAAGGGAACTGGTTCAGGAGAAACTTTTACTCTGGTTTCTCAGTCTGTTTCCTAGTGACGGTTAGAAGTTCCTGCAGTTTCACTGTAAAAACGAGTTGGAGCTTAGTACCAACCCATAGATATGTATGGAGTGTACTTTGCAAACTAATAAGAAACTTTGTGTTACCAACAAGCTAGGTGAAGGACGGCTTTCACACACACTTCTCTCTCAGAACTGAGCATGTGGAGAGACGTTCGTTCATCTAGCACAAATGGAACGGGTTGCAGGAGAAACTTTTACTCTGGTTTCTCAGTCTGTTTCCAAGTGCCGGTTTGAAGTTCCCTGCAGTTTTCACTGTAAACCGAGTTGGGCTAGTACCTCCCCATATATATGTATGGAGTGTACTTTGCAACTACATAGAAACTTTGTGTTCCCAACAAGCTAGGTGAAGGACGGCTTTCACACACACTTCTCTCTCAGAACTGAGCAGGTGGAGAGACGTTCGTTCATCTAGCACAAAGGGAACGGGTTGCAGGAGAAACTTTTACCTCTGGTTTCTCAGTCTGTTTCCAAGTGCCGGTTTGAAGTTCCTGCAGTTTTTCACTGTAAAAACGAGTTGGAGCTAGTACCTCCCATATATATGTATGGAGTGTACTTTGCAACTAAAAGAAACTTTGTGTTCCCAACAAGCTAGGTGAAGGACGGCTTCACACACACTTCTCTCTCAGAACTGAGCATGGTGGAGAGACGTTCGTTCATCTAGCACAAAGGGAACGGGTTTGCAGGAGGAAACTTTCTAACTCTGGTTTCTCAGTCTGTTTCCAGTGCCGGTTTGAAGTTCCTGCATTTTCACTGTAAAAACGAGTTGGAGCTAGTACATCCCCATATATATGTATGGAGTGTAGCTTTGCAACTGAAAGAAACTTTGTGTTCCCAAAATAGCTAGGTGAAGGACGGCTTTCACACACACTTTCTCTCTCAGAACTGAGCATGTGGAGAGACGTTCGTTCATCTAGCACAAATGGAACGGGTTGCAGGAGAAACTTTACTCTGGTTTCTCAGTCTGTTTCCTAGTGCCGGTTAGAAGTTCCTGCAGTTTTCACTGTAAAACCGAGTTGGAGCTAGTACAATCCCATATATATGTATGGAGTGGAGTTTGCAACTGAAGAGAAACTTTGTGTTCCCAACAAGCTAGGTGAAGGACGGCTTTCACACACACTTCTCTCTCAGAACTGAGCATGTGGAGAGACGTTCGTTCATCTAGCACAAAGGGAACGGGTTGCAGGTAGAAACTTTTACTCTGGTTTCTCAGTCTGTTTCCTAGTGCCGGTTTGAAGTTCCTGCAGTTTTCACTGTAAACCGAGTTGTAGCTAGTACCTCCCCCATATATATGTATGGAGTGGACTTTGCAACTAAAGAAACTTTGTGTTCCCAACAAGCTAGGTGAAGACGGCTTTCACACACACTTCTCTCTCAGAACTGAGCATGTGGAGAGACGTTCGTTCATCTAGCACAAAGGGAACGGTTGCAGGAGAAACTTTTACTCTGGTTTCTCAGTCTGTTTCCTAGTGCCGGTTGAAGTTCCTGCAGTTTTCACTGTAAAAACCGAGTTGGAGCTAGTAACAATCTCCATAATATGTATGGAGTGTAGTTTGGCAACTGAAGAGAAACTTTGTGTTCCCAACAAGCTAGGTGAAGGACGGCTTTCACACACACTTCATCTCTCAGAACTGAGCATGTGGAGAGACGTTCGTTCATCTAGCACAAAGGGAACGGGTTGCAGGAGAAACTTTTACTCTGGGGTTTCTCAGTCTGTTTCCAAGTGCCGGTTTGAAGTTCCTGCAGTTTTCACTGTAAAAACGAGTTGGAGCTAGTACCAATCCCCATATATAGTATGGAGTGTACTTTGCAACTAAAAGAAACTTCTGTTCCAACAAGCTAGGTGAAAGGACGGCTTTCACAAACACTTCTCTCTCAGAACTGAGCATGTGGAGAGACGTTCGTATCATCTAGCACAAAGGGAACGGTTGCAGGAGAAACTTTTACTCTGGTTTCTCAGTCTGTTTCCTAGTGCCAGGTTTGAAGTGTCCTGCAGTTTTCACTGTAAAACCGAGTTGGAGCTAGTACCATCCCCATATATATGTATGGAGTGTAGTTTGCAACTGAAGAGAAACTTTGTGTTCCCAACAAGCTAGTTGAAGGACGGCTTTCACACACACTTCTCTCTCAGAACTGAGCATGTGGAGAGACGTTCGTGTCATCTAGCACAAAGGGAACGGGTTGCAGGAGAAACTTTTACTCTGGTTTCTCAGTCTGTTTCCTAGTGCCGGTTTGAAGTTCCTGCAGTTTTCACTGTAAAAACCGAGTTGGAGCTAGTACATCCGCATATATATGTATGGAGTGGAGTTTGCAACTGACAAGAAACTTTGTGTTCCCACAAGCTAGGTGAAAGGACGGCTTTCACACACACTTCTCTCTCAGAACTGAGCATGTGGAGAGACGTTCGTTCATCTAGCACAAAGGGAACGGGTTGCAGGAGAAACTTTTACTCTGGTTTCTCAGTCTGTTTCCTAGTGCCGGTTTGAAGTTCCTGCAGTTTTCACTGTAAAACGAGTTGGAGCTAGTACCACCCATATATATGTATGGAGTGTAGTTTGCAACTGAAAAGAAACTTTGTGTTCCCAACAATTAGGTGAAGGACGGCTTTCACACACACTTCTCTCTCAGAACTGAGCATGTTGGAGAGACGTTCGTTCATCTAGCACAAAGGGAACGGGTTGCAGGAGAAACTTTTACTCTGGTTTCTCAGTCTGTTTCCTAGTGCCGGTTTGAAGTTCCTGCAGTTTTCACTGTAAAACGAGTTGGAGCTAGTACCATCCCATATATATGTATGGAGTGGAGTTTGCAACTGAAAAGAAACTTTGTGTTCCCAACAAGCTAGGTGAAGGACGGCTTTCACACACACTTATCTCTCAGAACTGAGCATGTGGAGAGACGTTCGTTCATCTAGCACAAAGGGAACGGTTGCAGGAGAAACTATTACTCTGGTTTCTCAGTCTGTTTCCTAGTGCCGGTTTGAAGTTCCTGCAGTTTTCACTGTAAAACCGAGTTGGAGCTAGTACCTCCCCATATATATGTATGGAGTGTACTTTGCAACTAAAAAGAAACTTGTGTTCCCAACAAGCTAGGTGAAGGACGGCTTTCACACACACTTCTCTCTCAGAACTGAGCATGTGGAGAGACGTTCGTTCATCTAGCACAAAGGGAACGGGTTGCAGGAGAAACTTTTACTCTGGTTTCTCAGTCTGTTTCCTAGTGCCGGTTTGAAGTTCCTGCAGTTTTCACTGTAAAAACCGAGTTGGAGCTAGTACCTCCCCATATATATGTATGGAGTGTAGTTTGCAACTAAAGAAAACTTTGTGTTCCCAACAAGCTAGGTGAAGGACGGCTTTCACACACACTTCTCTCTCAGAACTGAGCATGTGGAGAGACGTTCGTTATCTATCACAAAGGGAAGGTTGCAGGAGAAACTTTATCTGGCTTCTCAGTCGGTTTCCTAGTGCCGGTTTGAAGTTCCTGCACTTTTCACTGTAAAACGAGTTGGAGCTAGTACCAACCCATATTATGTATGGAGTTTAGTTTGCAACTGAAAGAAACTTTGTGTTCCCAACAAGAGTTGAAGGACGGCTTTCACACACTTCTCTCTCAGAACTGAGCATGTGGAGAGACGTTCGTTCATCTAGCACAAAGGGAACAGGTTGCAGGAGAAACTTTATCTGGCTTCTCAGTCGGTTTCCTAGTGCCGGTTTGAAGTTCCTGCAGTTTTCACTGTAAAAACGAGTTGGAACTACTACCTCCCAATATAATGTATGGAGTGAACTTTGCTACTAAAAAGAAACTTTGTGTTCCCAACTAGCTAGGTGAAGGACGGCTTTCACACACACTTCTCTTTCAGAACTGAGCATGTGGAGAGACGTTCGTTCATCTAGCACAAAGGGGAACGGGTTGCAGGAGAAACTTTACTCTGGTTTCTCAGTCTGTTTCCTAGTGCCGGTTTGAAGTTCCTGCAGTTTTCACTGTAAAACCGAGTTGGAGCTAGTACCATCCCATATATATGTATGGAGTGTAGTTTGCAACTGAAAAGAAACTTTGTGTTCCCAACAAGCTAGGTGAAGGACGGCTTTCACACACACTTCTCTCTCAGAACTGAGCATGTGGAGAGACGTTCGTTCATCTAGCACAAAGGGAACGGGTTTGCAGGAGAAACTTTTTACTCTGGTTTCTCAGTCTGTTTCCTAGTGCCGGTTTAAGTTCCTGCAGTTTTCACTGTAAAAACCGAGTTGGAGCTAGTACCTACCCATATATATGTATGGAGTGTACTTTGCAACTAAAAGAAACTTTGTGTTCCCAACAAGCTAGGTGAAGGACGGCTTTCACACACACTTCTCTCTCAGAACTGAGCATGTGGAGAGACGTTCGTTCATCTAGCACAAAGGGAAACGGGTTGCAGGAGAAACTTTTACTCTGGTTTCTCAGTCTGCTTTTCCATGAGTGCCGGTTTGAAGTTCCCTGCAGTTTTCACTGTAAAACCGAGTTGGAGCTAGTCCCTCCCCATATATATGTATGGATGTAGTTTGCAACTGAAAGAAAACTTTGTGTTCCCCAACAAGATAGGTGAAGGGCGGCTTTCACACACACTTCTCTCTCAGAACTGAGCATGTGGAGAGACGTTTCGTTCATCTAGCAAAAAGGGAACGGGTTGCAGGAGAAACTTTTACTCTGGTTTTCTCAGTCTGTTTCCTAGTGCCGGTTTGAAGTTCCTGCAGTTTTCACTGTAAAACGAGTTGGAGCTAGTACCTACCCATATCTATGTATGGAGTGGAGGTTTGCAACTGAAAAGAAACTTTGTGTTCCCAACAAGCTAGGTGAAGGACGGCATTTCACACACACCTTCTCTCTCAGAAATGAGCATGTGGAGAGACGTTCGTTCATCTAGCACAAGGGAACGGGTTGCAGGAGAAACTTTTACTCTGGTTCTCAGTCTGTTTTCCTAGTGCCGGTTTTGAAGTTCCTGCAGTTTTCACTGTTAAAACGAGTTGCGAGCTAGTACCAACCCTATATATATTATGGAGTGTATTTGCACTAAAAAGAAACTTTTGTGTTCCCAACAAGCTAGGTGAAGTACGGCTTTCACACACACTTTTTCCCTCAGAACTGAGCATGTGGAGAGACTTTTCGTTCATCTAGCCACAAATGGAACGGTTTGCAGGAGAAACATTTTACTCTGGTTCTCTCAGTCTGTTTCACGTGCCGGTTTGAAGTTCCTAGCAGTTTTTCACTGTAAAAACGTGTTGGAACTTGTACCTACCCATATATATGTATGGAGATTGGTACTTTGCAATAAAAGAAACTTTGTGTTTCCCAACCAAGATAGTGACAGTGACGGCTTTCACACACACTCTATCCCTCAGAACTGAGCATGTGGAGAGCATCGTCGTTCATCTAGCACAAAGGGAAGTGTTCAGGAGAAAATTTTTACTCTGGTTCTCAGTCTGTTTCCTAGTGCCGGTTTGAAGTTCCTGCAGTTTTCACTGTAAAACCGAGTTGGAGCTAGTACCAACCCATATATATGTATGGAGTGTAGTTTGCAACTGAAAGAAACTTTGTGTTCCCAACAAGATAGGTGAAGGACGGCTTTCACACACACTTCTCTCTCAGAACTGAGCTTGTGGAGAGACGTTCGTTCATCTAGCACAAGGGAACGTGTTGCAGGAGAAACTTTTACTCTGGTTTTCTCAGTCTGTTTACATAGTGACGGTTGAAGTTCCTGCAGTTGTCACTGTAAAACGAGTTGGAGCTAGTACTTCCCCATATATATGTATGGAGTGTAGTTGCAACTGACAATAGAAACTTTGTGTTCCCCAACAAGCTAGGTGAAGGACGGCTTTCAAACACACTTACTCTCTCAGTACTGAGCATTGTGGAGAGACGTTCGTTCATCTAGCACAAAGGGAACAGGGTTGCAGGAGAAACTTTAAATCTGGCTTCTCAGTCGGTTTCCTAGTGCCGGTTTGAAGTTCCTGCACTTTTCACTGTAAGAACGAGTTGGAGCTAGTACCAACCCATGTTTATGTATGGAGTTTAGTTTGCAACTGAAAAGAAACTTTGTGTTCCCAACAAGCTAGTTGAAGGACGGCTTTCACACACACTTCTCTCTCAGAACTGAGCATGTGGAGAGACGTTCTTACATCTAGCACAAAGGGAACAGGTTGCAGGAGAAACTTTAAATCTGGCTTCTCAGTCGGTTTCCTAGTGCCGGTTTGAAGTTCCTGCAGTTTTCACTGTAAAAACGAGTTGGAACTACTACCTCCCAATATATATCTATGCAGTGAACTTTGCTACTAAAAAGAAACTTTGTGTTCCCAACTAGCTAGGTGAAGGACGGCTTTCACACACACTTCTCTTTCAGAACTGAGCATGTGGAGAGACGTTCGTTCATCTAGCACAAAGGGAACGGGTTGCAGGAGGAACTATTACTCTGGTTTCTCAGT